>NC_059262.1:3222500-3247500 GCF_017591435.1 Portunus trituberculatus | reverse complement strand
TACTCACCTTGCTTCCCTAACCTAACAACACAAACACCCCAACACACACACTTTGATGCTTACTCTTGCTTCTCTATATATCCCAATAGTTCCCTAACCTAACCTAACCTAGACAAACACCTCCACATACCTTAATACTAAGCTTGCTTCCCTAACCTAACAAAAACACCCCAACACACCTTAATACAGGCACACGGGTAAATCTTGTGCACCACATCGCCTGGAGACCTGCCCGCCTCTCTGTCCAGGTAGTAGCTCTGCACAAACACACTGTGGTCACTGAGGCACCGCAGCCACACATCCCCCTCCCCTCGCAGGTCCAGCTGAACGCCTTTCCCTATGTGCAGCCTGGGGATAGAAGTGAAAGAGAGTTTAGTATATATTCAGTGGTACCTTTGATGTCTGTAGAAGGATGTGAAGGTGGGTAAGTATGAGTTTTTTAGTGATTTACAACTTCAGAAATTTGTAAGGGAGATTGAAATAGTGAGGACTCTGGCCATTAATCTTCTCATCTCCATAGACCCTTTTTAATGTGAACAAAATCATCTAATCACACCCAAAACTCATGGTAATAATGTCCAAAACTCATGGTAATAATGTGCCCCAGTACTGAATGTCTAATGTTTTACAATGTCTGTCAAAAGCTAAGAAAAGTTTAGTATATATTCACTGATATTTTTTATGCCTGTGGAAGGAAATGAAGGAGAGTTCAGCATAATTTCTCCAGTGTTTTTTAATGTCTGTGAAAAGAAATGAAGAAGGATAAGTCTGAGTTTTGTGGTGTTTGTAAACGTCTGTGGAAGGAAGCTACAGAGAGCTCAGTATATATATTCAATAGTGGTTTTGATGTCTTGAAGGAAGTGAATTAAAGTTTAGCATAATTTCTTTACAGCCTTGAATGTCTTGTTTTGATGTCTGGCAAGGTCTAGTGAGTGTTATTTGAGTTTTTAAAGGTGTTTTGTGGTTCTACTGATGGTTTGGTAAGGTCTCATGGAAATTATTTGTGCTTTTAAGGGTGTTTTTGTGGTTCTAATGATGGTTTGTTAGTCTCATGGTTGTTATTTATCGTGGTTCTAGTAATGGGTTGGTGGGGAATCAGGGAGTGTTATTTGGGTGTCTAAGGGTATTTTTGTGGTTGTAGTGATGGTTGGTAAGATCTCATGGGTGTTACTTGCATTTCTAAGGGTGTTTTTGTGGTTCCAGTGATGTTTTGGTAAGATCTCATATTTATTTGGGTTTCTAAGGATATTTTTGTGGTTCGAGTGATGGTTTGGTAAGATCTCATTGATGTTATTTGGGTGGTTTGTGGTTCTACTGATGGTTTGGTAGGCTTTTTGAGTTTCTTTCAGTCTCTCTCTCTCTCTCTCTCTCTCTCTCTCTCTCTCTCTCTCTCTCTCTCTCTCTCTCTCTCTCTCTCTCACACACACACACACACACCCTGTTCTTTGTCTCTCCTCAGTGCAAAGAAATAAGACAAAGAAGTTTAAAAGAAAGAAAACACCATAACTCTCTCTCTCTCTTTCACCTTGCTCTTTGTCTCACCTCAGTGCAAGGAAACAAGAGAGAGTTTAAGAGATAAAAAAAAACGCGAACTCACTCTCAGCCTCTCTCTCTCTCTCTCTCACCTTGCCCTCTCACTCTGCTCAGTGCGGTGGACATTGCTGAGGGCGCCGAGACAGAAACGGTTGCCTCCTGAAGGGTCCACATAGCCATCCACAGTGACGGAGGGGCAGCTTGATGGCACCTTGAATGTCTCCCCTACCTGCTGGGTCAAAGGTGGGTCAGGGGAGGTCAAGGTGTGTGTGTGTGTGTGTGTGTGTGTGTGTGTGTGTGTGTGTGTGTGTGTGTGTGTGTCTCATATTTTTTTTTTCCTATCATATCTTGTTTGTTTAGTTTTTTCTTGCCTCTCTCTCTCTCTCTCTCTCTCTCTCTCTCTCTCTCTCTCTCTCTCTCTCTCTCTGACCTGAGTGTCCAATTCGAAGTATGCGATAGAACACCAGAACTCCGGACCAGGCTGGGAGGAGAGGGGCACAATGGGGACGTCCTGCATCATGGGCGGTGGCTCCCCTGTGGAGGACGCCAGGCTGAGAGGCACACATAGGGGAACACAAAGGAAGAACGAACACCACACCCATTCAACCCCACCACAACCCATTCTAAGCCCCAGAAACTCCCCAAAAAAACTTACATTTTTTAATCAGACATGCCAAACAGTACCTCACACCACCAGAGCCCCCATTACAACCCCATATTCTCCACCATTACACCATTAGCAAAACCCAGAACACTTTCCCAGAACTAGAACCCCCCCAAAAAAAGACCCATTCTCCATTTAGAACCCAAACTAGATACTGTCAAAACCCCTCCACAACCCCAAATACACAAGAACCCATATTCTTCCTTGACGTCATCCCCAAAATACTTCCCAGCCCTAGAACATCCCCAAGAACCCCCAAAAGACCCATTCCCCATTCAGAACCTCAACTACATACTGTCAAAACCCCTCCACAACCCCAAACCCACAAGAACCCATATTCTCCCTTGACGTCACCCCCAGAACACTTCCCAGCCCTAAAACATGTTCTGGCCTATAGCGCCTGTAGGTCTACTTAAAGAGTATGTATAGGAAGCACTGTTCAGCTTCCCCCCATTAGTGGCACAGGCAGTTTTACTTATTAGTGGTATCCATATCACCACCCAATTGCATCTTTGGTGTAACCACTTACAACGTGGGTATCATGGTGACATGTAGGTAACTTTAAACCACTGCACAAATGGCAAAGTTTCAAGGCAGTATGTGGTGGGATTCGAACCTATGCATGGACGTCTGCCCGATCCTATGCTCACCACCTTATCCGCTAAACCATCGCCTCCCTATGCAGGATATTTTAAGGCGATTATTTAAAGACCACCTGTAATCCGCTACATATTTTCTGGAATCACACCAGTTGTCTGATTTAGGAGATTCAACCTGTACCTCCCCAGAACACTTCCCCAGATAGAACTGCCCTCAACTTACAGTAATTATGGTTCTGTCTGTCTCCCATCATGGTGGGGTGTATGACAGAGTATTGTGGCCACTCCAGTTAGGCTGCGACATGGAGTGGGATGACACAGGGTGGGGTGGGGGCAAGGGGTTCTGCTGTGGGGACGGGGAGGCTGTGGGTACACTCCCTGGCCCCCCCTGGCTAAACGGTGACCCCACAGCTTGCACCCCTCCCCCTCCTCCCCCAGTGCTACCGCCGCTGCCAGCCCCCAACACGGTAAAGCCATTTTGTTGCTGTTGTTGTTGTTGTATTTGCTGTTGCTGCTGCGGTGACTGTTGAGGTGGTGGTGGTGGTGGTGGCTGCTGTGCTGGGTGAGGCTGCGTGAGGCTGGCGGCTGTTGGGAATGAGGGTATGATTAGTGGTAGGTGGTGGTGGTGGTGGTGGTGGTGTGTGTGTGTGTGTGTGTGTGTGTGTGTGTGTGTGTGTGTGTGTGTGTGTGTGTGTGTGTGTGTGTGTGTGTGTAAAGATGATGAAGTAGAGAACAAGAAGACAAAGAAAAAGAAAGGAAAACAAGGAAAGAAAGAAAGAAAAGAAAAGAAATGGAGAAAATATAGAAATACAAAGATGAAAAAAAAAAAAAAAAGGAAATCAATAAAAAAACAAAAAACAAGAAAAGAACAACAAGAACAAGAACAAAGTATATCCAAGTATGTACTAAGAAGTGTGTGTGTGTGTGTGTGTGTGTGTGTGTGTGTGTTGGTTATACTTACACGGCACGGAGTCGGTGAAGAATGTCTGACTTCCTGGTGTAGAGGCCGTGGGTGACTGAAGGCCCTGAGACATGTGGCTGGAGGTGCTGTCTGAAACACACATACACACAAACATCAAAACCAAACACACACACACACACACACACACATATACAATAATACCATACAAATTTCTAACTTTACTTATTTCTTTTATTATCACTTTTCTTATTCATCATTTGTCATCTACTTGTTCCTATTCTTCTAACCATCATCAGTCTTCTTCCTCCCCTTCTTTATCTCATTCCCCTCTAACTCCACTCCTCCACACAAACACACACACACACACACACACACCCTCCTTTATACTCCCCATCTTTCACTTATTCAAAGCACACAAATATACGCACCTAACACACACACACACACACACACACACACACACTTAGCAACCTGCTGGTGGAAAGATACAAGTTTCAGACCATCTTACTGTAGCAGACCAACCAACCAGCCCGGGCCAAGCTAGCAGTGACCAGGGAGGTGATAGTTACCTGTGGGGGAGAGGAGGGAGTAGGAGGTGGGCTGGTGGGACATGGGGTGTATAGTCTGCGCTGAGGCGGAAACTGTCTGGTGCATTGAGCCACTCTGCAATGAAACGCACTTGTAGAGTGTGTGTGTGTGTGTGTGTGTGTGTGTGTGTGTGTGTGTGTGTGTGTGTGTGTGTGTGTGTGTGTGTGTGTGTGTGTGTGTGTGTGTGTGTGTGTGTGTGTGTGTGTGTGTGTGTGTATCATGTTAACAGATGTATGTGAGTTTGTTTTAACTGTGTGTGTGTGTTTTTGGTGTTGACAGATGTGCTTGTGTTTAAATTACTAGCTGAAATGTTGCACGTGTGTGTGTGTGTGTGTGTGTGTGTGTGTGTGTGTGTGTGCATCAATTAATGATACGACTGAATAAACACACACATATATACAAACAAGGTTGTGCAAGTGGTTTTGTCCCTGTAGGCTACACCCACCCACACCCACACACACACACACACACACACACACACACACACACACACACAATAAAGAACAAAGAGAAAGAAACAAAGGAGAACTAGATACCACACACACACACACACACACACACACATGAAAAAACATCCTTTATAAAAAAAACAATGAACTTACAACAAATTCAACCTGTAAAATGAAAAAAAAGAAAAGAAAAGTAAAAGTAAACACACACACACACACACACTAGTCCCACCTGTGAGGATGTTGGGCTAGCCTGAGGTCCAGCTGGCTGATAAAGTACATTAGATAAGGTCAAATTAGGTCAGGAGGTCAAGAGAGGTTGGGTCAGAGGTCAGATTAGGTCACACACCATACCCATCTTGCTCCACTGTGACTTATGATAAGGAGGGAGGGAGGGAGGGAGGAAAGGAAGGAAGAAAAGGGAAGGGAAGAAAAGGAAATGAGAGGAGAGGAGAGGAGAGGAGAGGAGAGGAGAGCAGAGGAGAGGGAGGGAAAGATTGGGAGAAGAGGCAAGGAGGAAGGGAGAGAGAGGGAAGGAAGGAAGGAAGGAAGGAAGGAAGGAAGGAAGGAAAAAGGGAGAGGAGAGGGAGAGAAGGGAAATCGGAAGAAAAGGTAGGCAGGAGAGAGAAGGAAGGAAGGAAGGAGAGAGGGAAGGAGGAAGGGAGGGAACACAGCACACAGCAATAATGAACAATCACAACCACACACACCCATGAAAGCACCACAATAACCAGGAAACCCCATGGAAAGAGGGAAGACCACACTAACCCATTATTACACCCACACACACACACACAGAAACCCATTAATTCCCAGATAACCCATGAAAGGAGGAGACAGACCACACTAACCCATTATTACACCTACAGACACCTACAGAAACCCATTAACTCTCAGATAACCCATGAAAAGAGGGATGAAGACCACACTAACCCATTATTACACCCACAGACACACAGAAACCCAATAACTCTCTCAAAAACCCATGAAAGGAGAAGAGAAGATCACTAAACACAAACATAATTTAAACTGAAGTCCTTAACCCATCAGTACACCCACAGACACCCATAAAAACCCCATAACTCCCTCAATACCCATGAAAGGAAGAGACAAGACCACTAACCAGAAACGTAACTTAAACTAGAGTCCCTAAACCATCACTAGACCCATCAAGGAAGGGACAAGACCACTAACCAAAAACGTAACTTAAACTGAAGTCCCCAAACTATCACTAGACCCATCAAAACACTCCTAAAAGCCAAAAACTTCTAGAAAACCCATGAAAGGAAGGGATAAATGGCTCTTAAACTATCACTACACCCATAGACACCCATAGAAACTTCCTTAAAAGAGAGAATACTCCTAAACACAAACCTAACTTCAATTGGAGCCCCTAGCCCATCACTACACCCACCAAGACACCCATGGAAGCCTAAATACATAACTTAGACTACAAAAACACACATACACACTTCAGTTGTAATTAAATGTATATATTATAAGGGATGATAAAATGTTTCTCAAGTTTTCAAGTCTCACCGTGACACTCTGAAAACAATACTCGACACTCCACAAAACACAACACTCAGATGCTCACCCAAAACACACATACACACACCCAAAATGCACATTCATTCAAAATACACACTTACTCAAACCACACATACAGTCACCCACATACACACATACACACACTCAAACATGCACAAACACTCACCCAAAACACAAACACACACCCAAAACACAACACTTACTCAAATACACACACACCCAAAACACACATACACCCAAAACACACAAACACACACACTCACCCAAAACACACACACCCAAACACACCCAAATACACACATACACCCAAAACACACACCCAAACACACATACACTCACCCAAAACACACATACACCCAAAACACACACCCAAATACACACCAAAACACACACCCAAAACACACATCCAAACACACACAAACACTCACCCAAACACACAAACAACTAACCTGGGCTGGGGAGTTGGCACTGGGCTGGGAACTGGACAGCCCTGAAATGCCGGAGGGTCCAGGGCCAACCGAGGCATCCTGAGGCCCTGAGCTGCTGCCCCCACTCACCTCACACTCCATATGCAAGCTGAGTCCCGTCAAGTCTGCTTTGGGGACGGAGAAAGCCTTGGTTACTGCCTGTGTGGTGGTGGTGGTGGTGGTGGTGGTGGTGGTATGATAGGTCTCTATATGTGTTATTAAAAAGATAAGAAAAAATAGAGAAAGAAAAACAAAATCTGTGTGTGTGTGTGTGTGTGTGTGTGTGTGTGTGTGTGTGTGTGTGTGTGTGTGTGTGTGTGTGTGTGTGTGTGTGTGTGTCAAATCTGTAGATAAATAAATACATCTCTCTCTCTCTCTCTCTCTCTATGAATCTGTGTGTATGTATCAAGAAATCTCAAATTAATATAAACATTTTTACCCCACCAATCTCCCTCTCTCTTTTACCATCTACCAGCATGTGAGTGAGTGAGTGAGTGAGTGAGTGAGTGAGTGAGTGAGGCAGCACGGGGTCCTTACCAATGCCCGGGGACACGACACGCTCATAGTGGTAGGGGTTGACGCACACCGAGTCACACTTGAGGTCGAAGGCAAACTGACAGTACTTCACATGCTTCAGCTCGTTCTTGTGCAAGTCCGGCCACCGCCAGATTCGTGCGTAGATCACGTGAGGGAACCCCTTGCGCCCCGCCACCTGCAGGCACACACAAGGCAACATCAGGCCACCATAGAACACTAGGACACCACTAATAGCTTGAGGTTAGGTTAGGTTAGGTTAACTCCTTCAGTACTAGAATGCTTTTTTATCCTGAATTTTGGGCATGATTTGATGATTTTATTTACATTAGCAGGGTCTATGGAGGTCACAAGATTAATGGCCAGAGTCTTCACCATTTTAATCCCCACATAAGATTCTGAAGCTGTATAAAATCATCAAATAGTAAGTAGAATGAATGTGGAGATGCGTCATGGTATTGAAAAGGTTAATTGAACACAAGGTAACATTAAAGCACTCCAGAACACCACTAGGAGAGCATTGAAGGATTGTGTGATAGCATTATGTTGGGTTTGGTTAACATTCTTGCCCACTGCCCTCTGCTAAGACACACAGGGCAACATTAGGGCACCACAGGACACCACTGAAGGATTGTATGATAGCATTAGCTTAGGTTAGGTACAGTGAACCCTCAGATTTCAAACATAATTCATTCCACAAGGTTGTTCCATGTCCAAATTGTTCCAAATCCAAAATAATTTTACCCATAGGAAATATGTAAATAACTTTAATCTGTTCCAAGACTCCAGATTTTTACCCAGTTAAGTTGTAGTAAGTTGTAGTATGTCAAATCAATCTTAATTACCTTTTGGTGGCGAGTTTCATGGCGAGTGTCATTTAACCAGGTATTAAGAATTGTTGTTGTTAGTTACCAGATCAGTGTACTTGTAAGAAATATTACTTAACTATCCTGTCCGGCTAAGTGACTGGTCAAATGAAGCACTGGTCCAATATCTTACTAACCCCACCTGGGAATAAGAGCAAGGTAAGAATGCAGAATCAAAACAAAGTGGGAATAGCTGATGTTTACCTCCCACCAACAGCACCAGCATCACCAGGATTTGCCAGATTCGGCCACCTTCAGGTTGTTCCAAGTCCAAATTTTGTTCCAACTTCAAGGGTAAAAACTATTGAATTTTAGTTCCAAGTCCGAATTGTTCCAAGTTTGAGGTGTTCCAAGTCAAAGGTTCCACTGTATCTTTGCCCTGTCACTTGCTAGGGTAACCTCACTTTTTCTTTTTCTATCTCTCTCTTTCTCTCTCTCTCTCTCCCACCCCCTTCTCACCTGCAGCCGGCCGTCCAGAGTGCGCTGAATGGTGACACACTTGCTGGGGTGGGAGCCGTTGGTGGTGATGGCGGTGATGAGCGAGTCCAGTTCATCACGTTTCTCCTGCAGTGGTGGTGAGAAAGTGAGGGAAAGGTGGTGGTGGTGGTGGTGATGGTGGATATAAGACATGACAAAATAAAACTTTCTATCATACTTCATAAACAATCTAATGAAACACACACACACACACACACACACACACACACACACACACACACACACACACAAAACACACACAAAAAAAAACCCTTGAAACCAACACACTCACAACACACACACCAAAGGAAATCGATAAACAAATAAAGAAAAAAGAAAGAAAGAAATAGAAAACACACACACACACACACACACACACACACACCTTGAGTTTTTTGACGAGACTTTCAATGGCACGTTTGGAAAATCCCTCTGGTTCTCCTCCCTGCCGGTGACACATGAGGGAGTGCACAATGCTCAGGCAGGCATCCGCAGAGGTAGGAGCATTCGTCATCTGCGGCAAGGGGTCGTACGATTAGGTTAGGTTAGGTTAGGTCAGGTCAGGTCAGGTTGTGTGTGTTTAGCTATTAGTCTTTTGGTTAGGATAAGTTAGGTTAGGTTAGGTTAGGTTACAATGTGTTGGGTTAGGTTGGGCTGGGCTGGGATGGGTTAGCTTAAATTAGGTTAGGCTAGATAAGCTTGTGTGCATTTACCTATTGGTCTTTTGGATGAGTTAGGTTAAGTTAGGTTAGGTTGAATTAACCTGGATTAGGGTTGGGTTGGGTTGGGATTGGATTAGTCAGTTTGGATTGGATTAAGGTTGGGATAGGGTTGGGTTGGGTTGGGATAGGGGTAGGGATGGGGTGGGTTGGATTAGGTTGAATTCAATTAGGTTAGATCAAATAAGGTTCGGTTAGATTAGGTTAGGTTGTGTGTTTTCATCTGTTGGTCTTTTGGTTAGGTAAGGATAGGTTAGGATAGGATAGAATAGGTTAGGTTAGGTTAGGTTAGGTTAGATTGGATTGGGTTGGGACTTGGTTGGGTTGGGCTGGGTTGCGTTGGTGTGGGTTTTGGCTGGGTTAGGTTAGGTTAGATTAGATTTAATTAGATTAGATTCAGTTAGGTTAGGGTCGATTAAAATGGGTTATGGTTATACTTGGTTGCACATGTTTACTGGTGTTTTTTGGTTAGGTTAGGTCAAGTTGTGTTTATCTATTGATCTTTTAGTTTATTTAGATTAGGGTTCTTTTAAGAGGTTAGGTAAAGTTGTGTGATTTCATCTAACAGTCTTTTCGGTTCGGTTCATCTGAGGCAAGAAGTGGTGGAGTTAGGTTAAGTTATAGTTGGTTTTAAGTTAGGTTAGGTTGTGTGCTTTTATCTGTTAGTCTTTTAATTAGGTTAGGTTCTTATACAGCAAGGGGTGTTACAGTTAGCTTTGGTTAGGGGTTAATTGGGTTTGGTTTGCTTTGGTTATGCTAGGTTAGGTTTGGTTTGGTTAGGTTAGATTAGATTTGTTTTGGTTTATGTCTAATTCTGTTTTGTTTGGTTCATCATTTCCTTCATGTAGGAGGTAGACCAGTTAATGGCAACAAAATCTATAAAGAAGTGCCCTAAAGAAACAAATAGTATTCAAAATCAGAGAAATGTCTTGAACCCTCCTTCCTGAAAGAGTTTAAGTCACAGAAGCAGGCAGGAAGTTCCACAGTTTACTAGAGAAAGAGATGAATGATTGACAATATTGGTTAACTCTTGCATTAGGGAGGGAAGAGAAAGTACAAAAATGATAGAGAGTTTCACAGTTTAATAGTGAAAGAGATGAATGCTTGAGAATATTGGTTAACTCTTGCATTAGAGAGGTGAGAAGAGTATAAGAAAGACAGGGATTTTTAGAGTTTACTAGTGAAAGAGATGAATGACTGAGAACACTGGTTAACTCTTGCATTAGGGAGGGGAGAGTACAACAATGACAGAGTTTCAGAGTTTACTAGAGAAAGAGATGAATGACTGAGAATACTGGTTAACTCTTGCATTAGGGAGGGAGAGAAAGTACAAGAAAAAGAGAGAGAGTTTCACAGTTTACTAGTGAAAGGGATGAATTGAGAACATTGGTTAACTCATACACTAAGGAGGTGAACAGAATAAAGGTGAAAGTATAAAGAGTTCCAGAAAGAAAGAAAGAAAGGATGAATGATTGAGAATACTGGTTAACTCTTGCATTAGGGAGGTGGAGTGAATAGTGATGGAAGAAAGTAGATAATGCTGTACTGATTTACTTTTGCATCAGGGAGGTGGAGGGAATAGGGGTGTGAAAGTAGACAATAGTGTGAAGCGAGGCCATGAGAGGAAAAGTACACAAGAAAAGCACTTTGAAGTTTGAGAAAGAGGAAAGTAACATTGTGATTTGTGATTTCTCTGTTTGTTTGCACTGTTTTTTTGTCACTTATTGAGATTGTGTTTGTCTTAGTTACATTCATTTTTCTATTTCTCTCCATTCTTTCATTTCTGTCTTCCTCCTCCTTCTCCCTCTTCTCTACACATCCCTCCTCCACCTCTCCTTCCAAACACACAAAACACACACATAACCCACCTCTAAACACACACACACACACACACACACACACAACACACACTGTAACACACTCCAACACAGCCCAGCCACAGAAACACACCTCTCTTCACCTTACCACACGACCACTGACACACACACACACACACACACTTGCCCCATACCACCCCCATTCCTCCAGAGCCAAACACTGCAACACACGGGAGCCAAACACACACAAACGCACTGTGCCCTCGTCTGATTCGCAGATTGGGGGATGTTGGCGGGAAAAAAACAAGGTAGCCAATTATTTTCCTGGTGACCGAGCGACTTGGTGATTGAGAGAGAGAGAGAGAGAGAGAGAGAGAGAGAGAGAGAGAGAGAGAGAGAGAGAGAGAGAGAGAGAGAGAGAGAGAGAGAGAGAGAGAGAGAGGAAAGTATTGAAATTTATGATACGAACCACACTTAAAAATGACTGACTACTACAACTACTACTACTACTACTACTACTATTACAGACCATTGGATGCAAGTGGTAGTTAAAAGTTGGTAGACACATCATGGCTGTCTGACAGAGTGGAATGACTGACAAAACTGTGTGTGTGTGTGTGTGTGTGTGTGTGTGTGTGTGTGTGTGTGTGTGTGTGTGTGTGTGTGTGTGTGTGTGTGTGTGTTGCTTTCACTTATGCTCTTTGTATATCTTTAAGTTTTCCTATTATCTTTGTTATCATTGTGTGTGTGTGTGTGTGTGTGTGTGTGTGTGTGTGTGTGTGTGTGTGTGTGTGTGTGTGTGTGTGTGTGTGTGTGTGTGTGTGTGTGTGTGTGTGTGTGTGTGTGTGTGTGTGTGTGTGTGTGTGTGTGTGTTTTTTTACCCTACTCACTTCTCTGTCTTATCCTCCTCTCTCTCTCTCTCTCTCTCTCTCTCTCTCTCTCTCTCTCTCTCTCTCTCTCTCTCTTATATCAGTGTACATGTCATATCATTTTTGTACCATGGCAGAGAGAGAGAGAGAGAGAGAGAGAGAGAGAGAGAGACAGATCAGCACATACCTCCCTTACTCCAATCTCCCCTCTCTCTCTCTCTCTCTCTCTCTCTCTCAACCCTGACCTCTAAAGTGTATCAGTATATGCAAGGTGTGTGTGTGTGTGTGTGTGTGTGTGTGTGTGTGTGTGTGTGTGTGTGTGTGTGTGTGTGTGTGTGTGTGTGTGTGTGTGTGTGTGTCTTTGTCACACACACACACACACACACACACACACACACACACACACACACACACACACACACACACACACAAGTTTGGTTGGAGTCTTTTCTTCTCTCCGTTTTCTTTTTACATTTTCTCTTTATCTAAACGGAAGGGGAATGTTTGCGTGCACGGAACATTTGCTTTTGTTTCTCCAAATGTAAACATGTCTTTCTTTTCCTTTCCTTTCTTTCAAACATAAATTCTCTCTCTCTCTCTCTCTCTCTCTCTCTCTCTCTCTCTCTCTCTCTCTCTCTCTCTCCCTCTCTTCAATTAACTCTTATTTTTCATTTATGTTTTTTTAATGTATGTCTGCCTCAAAAGTAGTAGTAGTAGTAGTAGTAGTAGTAGTAGTAGTAGTAGTAGTAGTAGCAGTAGCAGTAGCAGTAGCAGCAGTAGTAGTAGTAGTAGCAGTAGTAGGTAAAATAGAGCATGTTTTTGTCTGTGTGTCTTTGTGTCTGTGTGTTTGTGTGTCTGTGTGTCCTCACCTGCCTCAATCAGCTCAAGACATACATATCATCACCATTTTCTCTCCCCCTAAGCACTATTATCATCTCCTTCCTTATCTATTTCCTGACCAAGCTGTCTCACTCTTACTCTCTCTCCTCCTCCTCCTCCTCTTCCTACTCCCAAACAGTCACTTTCCCCTGTCTGTCTGTAAAATTCTTAAGATAAAGGGTTATAAAGTTTACTACACCTTCTCTTGTACCAAAGTGCACTCTCTCTCTCTCTCTCTCTCTCTCTCTCTCTCTCTCTACTATATTAACACCTCTGTGAGCCTTTTTATAAATTCTTTGTTACCCCTGACCACTATCCCTTAGCTACATAATAATAATAATAATAATAATAATAATAATAATAATAATAATAATAATAATAATAATAATAATAATATCTGATGATTATTGGAAGTTAGGTAAAGTTAAGTTACATCAAGTTAGACTATGTTGTTACTCCATAAATGCTGTTTTAGATAGAGAGGAGATATGAAGTTTGCAGTTCAGGTTATATATAAGTGAAGGACATACTGAGGTTGTGAAGGGACAGATGTTTAAGAATGTTTGTGTTAAGGATAGACTGAATAGCTTTAGAGAGACAGGAAATTAAAGTAATAGGACAGTAGTTTGAGGGATTAGAACAGCCAACCTCTTAAAGCACAGGATGAAGGTAGGCAAACTCTCAGTAAGAAGGAGAGGTAGATGTTGATAAACAGAACTAGAAGAGTTTGAGAAGGCAAGGTGCAAGCACGAATACACAGTTACAGAGAACAATAGGAGGGATCCCATCAGGTCCTCTGTTATGCACTCAGTACACAGAGACAGATTTTTTGACACGGAAGCAATAATTATTCCAAGAAATATCAGCACAATACTTCCTCAGGTCCCCCCACCTGGCAGAGGCAACATACCATAGGCACCTCCACTTTGGGGGATCCTAAGGAGGGATTGGAGAAATAGGACAAGATACACATATGAGATTGTGATCAAAGAAACCCAATGGAAAAGATAGGGTAACAGCATAAGCAGAATGAATAGAGGTAAGGAAAAGGTCAAGAATGTTGGGCGTATCTCCAAGATGATCAGGAATACAAGTAGGATGTTGCACCAGTTACTCTAGGTCATGGAGGATAGCAAAGTTGAAGGCTAGTTAGTAAAGGGAGAAGAAAGCCATAAGCTGGTGATGAACACTGAAGTCTCCAAAGACTGTGAATGTTGAAGTTAATGAAGAAAAAGTAAAAAGATTTGTTGATGTCACGAGAGCAATGGGACCAGCGGACATTGGTGAATGTGTAATTAGCTATGACCCCCGTCAGGAAAAACAACGCATGCAGGCCAGAAATAAAGCAAACTGGCTATTACAATTAATCTTTAGGAGTATTAAAAGTACAATTCCTGAAGTAGTACTAAAGTTATATTTGTCGCTGGTCACACCCCACTTTCATTATGCCTTCAGGTTCTGGTCCCCATATTACAGGAATGACACAGGTTAATTAGAACCATTACAAAGGAGAACGACTAGAGGCATGCAGGGGATGAGGGTTATTCCTGACGAAACAAGACTAAAGGTGTTAAATTTGGATTCCTTAGAGACACAGGTTATGACGCCTGACAAAGCAGTACAAGGGATAAACAAAAGGTGACACAGAATTCTTTGGATCAGTAATGAAGCTGGAACAATAAATAAAGGGTTCAAGTTTCAAAAAGTTAGGATTAAGAGAAGATAGGAAAAAAATGGTTTGTTTTCCTTGTTCTCCATGGAAAAGACACACAGGAAAAACTACCTCAAAAAAATAAATGAATAAAAAACAATGACGGAATAAGAAAAAGGAAAACAAAATACACTTATTGATAAAAGCAAACAAATAAAGATTAAAAAAAAAAGAAAAAAACAACATACAACCATTACCAACAGCAAAAAATAAATCAACTAAAAAAAATAAATAAATAAAACACAGCAAACACAGTCACAAATCCAACACAAACCAAAACAAACCCAAAAAAACAAGGAAAACAATGAAAACAAGACAACCATTACCTTTCTTTAGATATTAGGGTGCAGAGAAGCATTCAGGGTGCGCGCATGATGGCTGGGCAGGGAGGGCGGCGGGGGGGTGAGGGTGTCAATGTATTAGGGTGTTACAGGGCCATCAGGGTGAGGCTGCAATAGTGTACCAGGGTGTTAGAGTGACATGAGATGGCTAGGCTGTGTGTGTGTTTGTGTGATGGTGGATGTTTAGGTTAGTGTGTGTGTGTGTGTGTGTGTGTGTGTGTGTGTGTGTGTGTGTGTGTGTGTGTGTGTGTGTGTGTGTGTGTGTGTTAGGGCGAGTCAACTTACGTATAGGTTAGGGTGAGTGTCTGCCTGTATTTCGTCACCCTAGATAAACAAACAAGCATGAGTGTGTGTATGTGTGTTTGCGTATGTGCGTGCGTGCGTGTGTGTGTGTGACAATGTGTGTGTGACGTGATGTTGTCTATCCGAGGGTGAATGAGTGTGTACCAGGGTGAGGATTAGAGTGGGTTAGCACACACCACACACCACACACTCCCACACCCCGCGGCACCCTGGACACACACACCCTAGCAACGCAAACCTCCACTAGGGTGACGAAGTGACAGTGGGAGAGTCAACATGTATCCCCAAACCCTTAAACCCTGAGAATGAGAGAGAGTGAGAGTGAATGAGAGTGAGAGGGAGTGTGTCAAGACAGTTCTGGGAGAGTGTCAAGGTGTTTGGCCTCACCCTGCCACCACATCTGGGCCTTTGGGGGGCGGGAGCCTTCACACTGGCAGAGGGGTGGGGCAGGCTGGCCGGGGCACGCCACACACACACTGCTACCCAATTATTACAAATTTCGTAATTGTGAACTTAGAGCAAAACAAAGATTAGACAAATGACGCTCGCCTCGCCTCTCCCAGCCCTGACTATCCCTTTTGCTATTTACGCCCTTATCTATCATCCCATGCTGAAATAAAGGGCACTGTTAGATTCACCGTGAAATTTAGGTTATATCCACCGAGGTTTAAAGACTTGTAGTTGAAGTAATTAAGGATATAATAGTATTTCGTGGTCGTGTCCCTCCTCCCTCTCCCCTCCCTCCTATTCCTCCCTTTTTGTCATTTACGCTCTTATGACTCATTTCACGCTAAAACAAAGGGTGCCACTGAATTCCCCGTAAGAATGAGGTTACATATAGTGATATTTCAGGGTTTCTACATTATCATTCAATGAGTTTGGGGTTTATTGTCATATTTCATGTTTCTTTCCCTCCCTCCCTCCTCCGTCCCCGTCCCGCCTTTTTAACATTTTCAGCCTTATTATCCATCCCACAGTTAAATAAATGGTTCCAGTGAATTCTTCGTAAAGTTTGGATGAAGAATGGTGCAATGTAAGGCTTCCAAGGTTAAGGAATGGCGTATTTTTAGCTTTTAATACTATTTGGTGGTCCTATACTTCCCTCTCACTCTCTCTCTAGCCCGGTCTTTTCTTTTTACTATTTCTAGATTTATTCCTGCCCCTACACTAAAATAACTGCTTCCATTGAATGCCTTGTAAAATCTAGATCATGTGAGGTTGCTTACAGGGCCTTGAATTGGTGAGGTTCTTAAGGTTCTTTGGGTTGTAAGTAATTCGTGGTTCCTCTCCTACTCCTCACGCCTATTTCCTTTTTCCCCCTTTTCTCCTTCCTAGCAGATCTATTGCTTAGGTACTCTAGCCTAAGATAACTTGTCTCATTCAGTCATTCGTGAAATTGGGAATATTCACGATCCAATTTAAGATTTTCAAAGAGAAGGATTTAATTTTATTTCATTTTCTATTTATCTATTTTTTTTATTTATTTTTATTTATCATATTCCATGGTCGTTAATTTCCTTTCTCCTTAATATCTGGTTTCATTATTTTTTCTATTTTGTTTTATTTTATTTATTTATTTATTTATTTTATTTTACTTTATTTATTTACTTATCTTTTATTTCTTACTTTTTTATTTGCAATTTTCAGCTGTATTTCTCTTACAACAGCAAGGTGAAGAATTTCCACTACTGTACTGGTCAAATAAAGCCTTTTGGTTCTTATTTTACTTGCCATTAGTGGTCAGATAACGATAAGTGATTTACTTTATAACAATAGACTTCGTTTTCCTGTCCTCTCGATATCCTTCTCTCCTTGTTTTCTTTTTTTCCTTTCCATTTTCTTCTTTTACTTATTTCTATCTCAATTTCGTATCCAGCTACTAAATAATGAATTGTATCGAATTCATCATTATATCTAAATTATCTGAAGTCTTATTAAATTGTTCCGAATACAAAATTAACTTGAGATCTGTACTGTGTTCCTTTCTTTGCCCTTTTCTACTTATTCATTTATTTCTCTATTAATTCCTGTATCTAAAGTGGAGCGAGCAATGGCAGTGATTTCCCAGTTGAATTTTGGTTGGTTGATTTTATTTTAGGATCTGTAAGCTGTGAAATTAATGTGATTTAAAATATTTCTTGAGCTGTTCTCTTTCTCTTTTTTTCGTTCCTCTATTCCTTTTCCCTATTTCTCCTTTATTTCTTGCTCCTACACGCAATTATAATGAGTTCCTTGTTAAATTAAGAATTGCTCTATGTTCTTTGATGATAATTAAGATAGAATGTTCTGATAATGGTACTTAATTTAATACACATAATGCAACCTTTTTCCTTTTTCCAATCTGTCATATGTTAGTTCACCATAATTTATATATTACTAATTCGTTTTTTTTAAGGCTAAATTATTAATAGCACTGAATTTCTAGTGTATTTGAGTTTATTTCAGATTTAAGATTGTTTGCTCTGAATTAAGCGAGAATTTCGTAATAATGATGATAATAAAAATGCTGTCCTGTCTCGTTATTTTTTTTTTTTTCTCTCTCTCTCTCTCTATTTAGCTTTTCCTTGTTCTTTTCCGTCCTTCAATTCAAATTCCTACAGTGAAATAATTAGTCACAATTCTGGATCAATCTGACTCATCGAAACTCATGACTGAAAAACGTGAAATACAGGACATTGAGTTTTATCAAGATTTGTAGCTGGAAAGAAAAGGAAAGTGAGACAGACAGACAGACAGACAAAGACAGACAGGACAGAACGAAAGGATTAATAAAAAAGAGAGAAGAAAAGAAAGCAAAGAAAAAGAGAAATAGAAATAATAAATAAGAAATAGATGGATGGATAGGCAAACACAATAATAGGTATAAAGATAGATAAAGATAGATCAAGATAAATAGATAGATAAATAGATAGATAGATAGATAGCATGAAAATAGATATATCAACATGTATATAATAAAAATGAATAAGACAAAAAAACAAATAAATGAAAAGAGGAAAAGAAAGCTTGATAGAAAGAAAGCTATAACGGACAGGAAATGCCTCTCTCTCTCTCTCTCTCTCTCTCTCTCTCTCTCTCTCTCTGACCTTCACATCGTAGAGAGAGAGAGAGAGAGAGAGAGAGAGAGAGAGAGAGAGAGAGAGAGAGAGAGAGAGACGAAAAGTGAAATAAAAGAGATCAAATGAAATACAAAGAAAACTGGATAAAAATAATAAAAAGATGAAGGAAAATAATGATGACGATGATGATAATGATACTACTACTACTACTACTACTACTACTACTACTACTACTACTATAATGATAATAATAATAATAATAATAATAATAATAATAATAATAATTAGGTTCTATTTCTTCTACTACGTGTTCCTTACTATTCAGTTTATGTCTGACTGAAGTAAACATTGAGCTTTGTTATTGAGAGAGAGAGAGAGAGAGAGAGAGAGAGAGAGAGAGAGAGAGAGAGAGAGAGAGAGAGAGAGAGAGAGAGAGGTAAATTTACGTAGTGGGAGAAGGAGGCGGAGGTGGTGGTGGTGGTGGTGGAAAAAATATGGATAGCTTTAAGAAAAAAAAATGATAATAGATAAGTAAATAAGATACTAGGTACAAAATAACAGACAGACAGACAGACAGACGGAATCATAAACAGAGGAAGGATGGAAAGACAGGCAGGCAGAAAGCAGATTCAAAATAGACAGACGGAAAATATCACAGGAAAGAGCACAGACAGACAGACAGGGCGGAGGTGGACGGGTGAAAGAATGCACTTCACTACAATTAAGGCAGTGTTGCAAGTCTCTCTCTCTCTCTCTCTCTCTCTCTCTCTCTCTCTCTCTCTCTCAGAATATTTCGTTCAAAGCTCCTTAACATTTCAAAAATAACTGGTTCGGTTCACTGGGTACGCACATCAGCCCTAAAGGAACGTTGACCCAGACCCAGACCCAGACCCAGACAGTAAAGGAACGTTGACCAGGCAGACCCAGACCCATGCTGATCCAGACCCAGACAGCCTTTTGTGTCTTCATGTATCTTTCCTTCCGACTGCCTTTGAAAAATTAATGTACTTTCACGCTTACAATGATTAAATACAGTTACTAATATTTTTTTTCATTTTTTTTTTTTTTTTTTATGGCTGAAAAAAAAATATTAGTTAGGGTATTAGGTGTGTTTTAGATGTGGAGGGTAGTTTGGTTTGAATTATTGTTATATGAGGGATGAATGCAATCAAAATGCGTATGAGTTTAATACATCTATATGTGTAATGCTTTCATTTCATTCTAAATTATAACTTCTTACATGTCCTTCCTAATTCATCTTGTCCTAATGTCTACTTTTATACACACATGTATCCCTCCAAGTACCTCATCATTTCTAAGTCTCGTTTGAAAATTGAATCATATGCACCCAGGTTGACCGTCACTGCATGGCCTTGCCTCTCCCTCGGGTCGCCTCTCGCCACTCGCCACTCGCCAAGCCAGCACGTCACACACCTTCCATGTATCCCAGACTGTAAGATCAGTGCGTCTTCACATTGCAGTGTTATAGAAGTAATTGTGCAGTGCGTGAAAAAAAACACCTTGACTGTGGCGGTATTTCATAATGGTGTTAATCTCTTCAATACTAGGACACATTTTTACCTTGAGATTTGTGTGCGATTAGACCATTTTATTGACATTAGAATGGGTCTATGGAGGTCACAAGATCAATGGCCACGGTCTTCAGTATTTTAATCTCTGACACAAGTTTCTTAAGCTGTATAAAATCACCAAACAGTAAGCAGAATGAATATGAAAACGCGTCATAGCACTTTGTCTTATCAGCAGTCCTATTAATGGCCAGTCCTTTTTGCTGAGTGTGATGTACCTATGTGCTTACTACACGTGTGCACATTTATCTACACATCGTAACCAGGCGGAGTAATATATGTGATCAGTTTTCGTCCAGCCATACAACACCTCTCATACTGCCTTAATGTATACTTCTCCATTACCTTCACAAGCCACAGCCAGTGATGAAAGGCCACACAGACACAGTGCAGGTATACAAGTTGAACAACACACTACTCGCGTCACAGTGGGCGCCGCGCGGGGAGGTAGTCACGGCGGTCACGGCAGGAGGTGCATGGCATTGCAGGGGGGAGGGGCCTAGAAAAGGAAACCGCTGGCTGACAAGGACCATAGAGGCGGCTTGGCAAGAATGCGTGTAAGCAGAGATGATGTGATTAATACGGCAGAATAACTAGGTTAACTATCGAATGCTAAGGAAAACAAGACAAGGAGAAATAAAATGGAAAACAAAATGCGATAATGCTGTAAGGTGAAATAAATAATAAAGCATCATATATAGAGCACAAAATATGCAAAACAATAGAAATTAAAAAGCAGATAATTCCTAAAATATGAATAGATATACTAAGGTAGATCAGCATATATGAAATAAATAAATATAGGTAAATAAGTACTTCAAAAGACGAAACACAAAAGACTGAATAACCTAACCCATACCATTACCATACAAAAGACTGGATAACCTAACCGATACCATTATTTTCTTGTTTTTTTAATTTCCTTTTATATTTTCCTACCCATGAAGAGAGAGAGAGAGAGAGAGAGAGAGAGAGAGAGAGAGAGATACATATAAACACAAAAACATTATTAAGGAGAAAAGGAAGAAAAAAAAAGTGAAAAAGAATAAAATAATGATATAAATGAACCTAACTAATACCATAACCAGACAAAAGACTGAAAAGCCTAACCTAACCATTACCATAAGAGGCTGGAAAACAAACACACTTCCATTGGTTTCTTCCACCTGTATTCAACAGATTTATTGCGGGAAAATGAATAACGTCAAGCAAGAATACATGAACAAGTCTCACTGAGGTCGACTTAAACAACACCATTCTAATTTTCCGCCGTAAAGATGAACCGAGAAAGAAATAATTAAAATATGTACATAACTCCAATTTGAATTATACCATAGAGGAAGAAGTACAGGTTATATAGAGTAATAATAAGTGAGCAAAATTGACTTACAGGTAATACTTACTCCAACTTATTATATACAGAAAAAAAAAAAAAAAAACAGACCTTAAAATCTCTAAAAAAGTTGTACTACCTAAAGTGTTTAAAATCAGACGATGAAATAAAATAAAAGAAAAAGAAATATGATGAAAAGTATGTTGTGTTAATACTCAAGGAAAAAAATTGTAAAAGGAGAAAGAAAAAAACGTGTGTGTGTGTGTGTGTGTGTGTGTGTGTGTGTGTGTGTGTGAAATAGTAAAAGGAGAAAAAAAAAAACTAGTGTGTGTGTGTGTGTGTGCCATTTACTGTAATACCCAAGTCTTTCTCCTTTTGGTGTGTGTGTGTGTGTGTGTGTGTGTGTGTGTGTGTGTGTGTGTGTGTCCAGTCATCATAAACCACAGACCACAATAAAGTCCTTTCCCTTTAACGAGTAACAACAATACACATCTTAAATCAATGATATAGTAAACAAACAGCTTTCTTTCCTTCCCTTCATAAACCAGTGTACAATAACCACACGCCGCGTACGACACTTTCCTCCCCACCAATGAGAGCAGCGTACAATACAAGGCGCAGATCACCTATACCATTAAAAACCCACACGCTGATGAATACCACCCATACTATTTAGGAAGTGTACATATCTATCACTCATCAATAAACACACACACATACAGTAACGCACACAGGCAGAGGTGTGTGTGGGGGATGTATGTGTGTGTGTCTGTGTCATAAGCACCATAATGAGAAGCTGGGACAGTTTGGAATGATCTGGGAAAAGCTGAGAGGAACAGAGATGATGAGAAAGAGTAGGGAAGGCTGAGAAGAGCTAGGAGAAAGACTGGTAGAGAGTAGAGAAAAATGAGAAGAGGCGGGGGAGAGGCAGGGAGGGAATAAGGAGCTAAAAGAGACTGGGAGAGAGTAGAGAAAGCTTAGAAGAGGTGGATGAAGCTGGGAAGAAGCAGAGAGAGAATAAGAAGAGCTAGAAGAGACTGGGAGAGAGTAGAGAAAGCTGAGAAGAGGTGGATGAAGCTGGGAAGAAGCAGAAAGAGAATAAGAAGAGCTAGAAGAGACTGGGAGAGAGTAGAGAAAGCTGAGAAGAGGTGGATGAAGCTGGGAAGAAGCAGAGAGAGAATAAGAAGAGCTAGAAGAGACTGGGAGAGAGTAGAAAGCTAAGAAGAGGTGGAAGAGGCTGGGGAGAGAATAAGAAGAGATAAAAGAAACTGGTAGAAAGTAAAGAAGGCTGAGAAAAAGTGGATGAGGCTGGGAAGAGGTAGAGAGGGAATAAGAATTGCTAAAAGAGAATGGAAGAGTAGAGAAGGCTGATTTGAGCCGAGAGATTAAAAAAGAGAACTGAAGGAGGCTGGGAGATACGAGATGGGAAGAGACCAATAGAGGCTGGAAATGGTTGGAAAGGAAAAAAAAGTAAGGAATGGTCTTTTAAATAGTACCTTAAGAAAATAGAAAGGAAGTTGTAAATATAAAGAAAATGACTTTTTAATATGAGAGGGCAGTGAAGGGCTGGGTTGTGAGAGGGGGGGGGGTCAGGTCACCATGGAGGAGAGTAAGGTGGTAGAAAGTAAGAAGTGAGACGGAGATGACAATGATGATGATGATGATGGGAAATAATAAACATCCACTTATCCATTCACTAACAATCCACCTTCACTGAATACCTTGATGTGTGGGTGTGTGGGTGGAGTGGAAAGCGTAGATTGGTGTGTGTGTTGTGTGGAGACCTGAAGCAATTGAACCACTGCGAGGCTTCAATGGAAGAGACAAATGCTTCAATGAGGCTTCAAAACGGACTAACGTACTCTCTCTCTCTCTCTCTGACGATCAAATGAGTGTCCTTGTGAATACTAATAATAATTTCTCGTGTTCAATACATGGAAATAATAAGTGACATTTTCTTCTGGTAAGACATCATTATATTCAGAAAAATAAAAGTTTTAGGTAGATAATACAGACGAAAAATTTTTGCATACTTTTAAAATATTTTTTTAGACAGATGAAAGTATAGAAACACGAGTGACAATAATAGTAAAGATAATAATGATGACAACAATAATAATGATGATAATAATAATAACAAAAAGGTTAAAATTGAATACTTTAGAAATAAATTTAAAAATTCAGCCTTCTATCAATTTTCAAAGTGAATACTAAAACAGTGACAATAAAAGAACAATACACAAAATATAGCAATAATTAAAAATGAAGAACATGGAAATAAAACAATGAAAACAACAATGTGAGAACCCTAAAGACACATCATGAAGGCATTAACATCATCATCTCAAACTGGAACCTCTCTCACTCCGACTCAACACCACGCCAGCAGGATCAGACACCAACCAACCCTGTCAGTACCACGCTAACCCACCCATCCCTCACAAAACACTATCAAATCACCTATTATTGCCGAAATAGGAGTAAAATTAGTGAGAACAGTGACGATGAGATGTTATAATCCTGAATGACGCAAAATACGATAGAGTTTTATTATAGTAAGAGTGAACCAACCTTCTCAGTACCACGGTAACCTCACATTAAATCACTTATTACTGCCAGGAGTGAAATTATTGAGAACAGTTTCGAGATGTTATAATCGCGAATTACACAAAATATCATAGCTTTATTTTAGTTCCATGTTAATCTCAGCAACAACAAAAGATATACAAAAATAAAAGCATGTTGTGAGAATGGGGCAAGTCAAAAATTATCGAGAACGTGATGGTGAAATAAATTATAATCCCCAATTACACAAAATATCAGTCTTATTTTAGTACCAGTATAATAAAAATAATAAATAAATAAATAATAATAAATCAAGAAAAAAATAATAAATAAATAAATAAATCAAATCATATACTGTTGTCAGAATGGGGAAAGAGTAAATAATAAGAACAGTGAATCATAATCCTGAATTACACAAAATATCATAGTTTTATTTTAGTACCACGCTAATCACATCAAAAAATTAAATAAATAGAAATGAAAAAAAAAGTAAAATCAAGTAGCCTATTGTTGCCAGACTGTGAATAAGGGTAAAAATGATCAAGAACAGTGACGAGATTGTAACCAAATGATACAAAATTATAGGGGTAACTATGAAAATGATTAAGAACAGTGACTGAGATAGACTGCAACAAAAAGATACAAAATTATAGGGATAACTATGAAAATTATTAAGAACAGTCACTGAGATCAATTAAAATACCAAATCACACAAAATATTAGTTTTATTATAGTAAGAGTGATAAATCATTAAAAGGAAAAAAAAAAAAAATGAAGGGTTTACGTGAAATTATAAAACAAAACATGATTAGGAGCACAAAACATTATGGTAAGGTTCTAACAAGGCCGTGGTACTGAAAAGTTGAGAAGATTCACCAGTATGATTATAAAAAGGCTGTCACAACTTATACTAAATCACAACTTATAATAGTCATAACCTTAATAATACAAAAAATGATAGTGACAAACTCCATAGGAACAAAATCAGTTACTATAAGTCTGATGATGATGATGATGATGATGGTAATAATAATAATAATAATAATAATAATAATAATAATAATAATAATAATAATAATTTAATAATTTTTCAAACTTGAATGCAAGAGAGAGAGAGAGAGAGAGAGAGAGAGAGAGAGAGAGAGAGAGAGAGAGAGAGAGAGAG
>NC_059262.1:3095000-3212500 GCF_017591435.1 Portunus trituberculatus | reverse complement strand
ATATGGATAGACAGACACACAGAGAGACAGATAGACAGACAAAGTAAATAATAAAATAAGGGCAGATGGGCAGACAGGCAAGCAAGCAAGCAGGCAGGCAGGCAGACATACACACAATAAATAAATAATAAAATAAGGACAGACAGACAGACAGACAGCGGACTACACAAATACAAACAAATAAAATGAAGTTGAGACAGATAAAAACAAAAACAGGAACCAATTGATTAAACACACACACACACACACACACGTCAAAGCAACAGCTGAATGGTTAAATGAATAATTGCAAACACAGACACGTACGTACACAAACACATTTCCTGACCTAACCTAACACACACACACACACACACACACACACACACGTACCTTCAGCTTTTACTTCATATAACTTCATGATCCCGTCCGTGTCTGTCCGTGGACGCGAAAACACACACACACACGCACACACGCACACGCACACACGCCCCCACCCTCCCACGCACACATACACACACGCACGCACATACACACACTCACACACACTGTACGTGAAATCTATGTGTGCAGACGACTAAAGAACCTTATGACTGTTTTTAAAGGCTATGTACGTATTTCACAGACAGCTAAAGGTGCACATAGGATTTCTAGACTTGTGTACGTTTCCGGGGGGCATACGAGACGTGCACACGCAGACACACACACACGCACACACACAAGATTAGAGAGTGCACAGAGGAGGGTGTGGCTTGCGAGGCGGAGTGCACATGACTGGATGGCTGGCTGTGGTGGCGCCGTGTGTGTGCGTGTGTGTGTGAGGGGAAGCAGTTGGGAGGGGGAGGGGTGGGCACTGTCTGTCTGTCTGCCTATCTGTGTGTCTGTGTGCTGAGGTGTGGTCATGCTGTGTCAATACATGTGTGTATCAGTATGTGTCTATGTATGAGTAAGGCACATATACACATACAGATGTACATACACACATATATACATCATGGAGACGTGGCACCACCGCACGTACAGTTGGCACCACCGCAAGCGCCACGTAATTCAAAACCCAGTGAAATAAAAAAAATAATAAAATAAAATAAAAAAGAATAAACGAAACTAAGCAAAAAATACAATACAACAAACTTTCACTTTTTTTCCGATAACATGAAATAGACAAACAGGAGAAATGAAGAAAATACATACAAGAATAACAAACGCAAGAATTAATAATAGGTATAATAAATAATGACAGAATAAAATGAATAAATAAAGAGAGAAAGAGAGTAAGCTGATCATTCTAATCGATAATTTCAATGCCAAACACCTCTAGTTGTACGCAGCTCTCTCTCTCTCTCTCTCTCTCTCTCTCTCTCTCTCTCTCTAAAATGCTACGTGAGATCTCCCTTGCACACTGTCATTCTACTGTCCTCCTCCTCCTCCTCCTCCTCCTCCTCCTCCTCCAATTTATTTTCCTCTATCTTCTTCCTCTCTTTTTCTCTTCCACTATTTTTCTTTCTCCTCTTTCTGTTGTCCTTTTACCTATTTCCATCTTTCCCTCCTCTTCTTCCTTTTCCTCCTCCTCTTCCTCTTCTTCCTCCTCCTCCTCCCGTCCTCCTCCTCCTCCTCCTCCTCCTTATATTACTTAATCAAAATGCAGAAACGTTTGAGAAAAATCATTAATGGAAGTTTGGAAATATGAAAGGAATGTGGTTTATGACTCTCTCTCTCTCTCTCTCTCTCTCTCTCTCTCTCTCTCTGGTTAGCGAGGCCTATTCTCTTTAAATTCCACCCGTTTCTCTCTCTCTCTCTCTCTCTCTCTCTCTCTCTCTCTCTCTCTCTCTCTCTCTCTCTCTCTCTCTCAGACAGC
This sequence comes from Portunus trituberculatus, assembly GCF_017591435.1. Lineage (NCBI taxonomy): Eukaryota > Metazoa > Arthropoda > Malacostraca > Decapoda > Portunidae > Portunus > Portunus trituberculatus. Next base: position 3,210,663 of record NC_059262.1, on the reverse strand, counting down.
TGTTAGGGAAGAATAGAGAATAATAGCCTCTCTCTCTCTCTCTCTCTCTCTAAGGTTGCTGGGGTGCGTCCTTTAACCTTGAGTGCGCGCGGGCGGGCTGGCACACACACACACACACACACACACACACACACACACACACACACACACACACACTCTCTCTCTCTCTCTCTCTCTCTCTCTCACGTGTTCCAGCAGGTCACGTGACTCTTCCAGTTTCACCAGGTTCACAAAAGAATGCAAAGGAAGGAAAAGGAAGAACAAAACGGCTTGGGATTTAAATAACTCTCTCTCTCTCTCTCTCTCTCTCTCTCTCTCTCTCTCTCTCTCTCTCTCTCTCTCTCATCCATTTCTCTTATTAATGTTTTTTATTCCTTCCTTTAATCTCTCTCTCTCTCTCTCTCTCTCTGCGTGTCTTTCCTTCATCCATTTATCTAATTAATGTTTTTTTCTTTACTCCCCTTTAATCTCTCTCTCTCTCTCTCTCTCTCTCTCTCTCTCTCTCTCTCTCTCTCTCTCTCTCTCTTTCCTTCACCCATTTCTCTATTATTAATCTGTCTTTTTCTCAGTCACCCTTTCAATGTCACTGGGCACGCTCCATTTTCTGTGACCACCTTGACCCCGGTTTGGTAGTCACGTGCTGTCCCATTTTCTCTTATCGCCTCGCCCTGAACTAGCGTTTTCTGTGGCTCGCTTCACTTCACCGGGCTTATTCTTATCAAACTCTCGGCCTTCAGTTAGCGAATAGTGGTTGTGTGGTGGTTGTCACGTAACACACATACATACATACATACATACATACACAGTGATGTAATTGTTGTTGTTGTTGTTGTTGTTGTTGTTGTTGATAACATTGGAAAAGTGGCTCCCAACGTATGGGCAATTAACCACAAGTGGGTAATCTAGATAATTTGATTGGTACCAGTCCTGAGAATAAAGGCATTCACATTGTAACGAATTTGTGTGTGTGTGTGTGTGTGTGTGTGTGTGTGTGTGTGTGTGTGTGTGTGTGTGTGTGTGTGTATGCAAAATTGTATAGATATGCATGTAAAAACTGAGATTATATAAAGAGAAGTATAACAAAGCCTTTAGTATGCTTTTCGATAACCTTTATCTATTTATTTTATCATGAATATATGCTACTGTACATACACAACGGGTAATGTAATGAAAAAGATTGGGAACCTCTGTATATATAAAAAAAAAAAAGGAAAAGAACAAGAACAGGAAGATTTAGAATACCCAAACAACAACAACAACAACAATAACAACTTATCTAACCTATTGAGAGAGAGAGAGAGAGAGAGAGAGAGAGACGTTGGGGGGAGGGATTCAGTTAGGTCCTTCCACTAGCTCATTTTAATACTGACAAACTTAAAGCAGTGGGCCAATAAAGCACTCAGCGTGTCACCCCAGTATACAACGCCACAAATAGAAAACGAGGGAAGGAACAAGAAAATGAGCGTGGTGAGGAGTAAATAAAACACTGGAAAAGGTCCTAAATGGCACCTCGACCCTTGACAACAGGTACGACAGCTTTGCAATGTCAATAAAAAAAAAAAAAATAGCCTTTTTTTCTTCAGCATCCTATAAATAAATGATCAAATAGTTCACTTTTTCTTCTTAGTAGTTACATATGGTTAAGAAAATAGATAATAGGTGTTTCTAATAATACTATACCCACATAGAAGACGATTTAATTGCAAAAACAGCAATATTTGTTAATGAATGGAGAGAGAGACGTGTATTTATCATTTGTAGAATTCAAAATAACATTAACTTTTCAAACACTCAAATAAAACTAAATATGACGATATTATTATTATTATTACTATTATTATTATTATTGTTATTCTATTTATTTATTCTTTAGAACATAACGGAGGTGAAGACTGTCCATTACATTTCGTCCCCTACCACCTTACCTTCCAAACGTCAAATATTCTATCACATTTTTACGCTTATGAGCAAATACAAGTACTTGACACCCCGATAGGACAATAGATAATTCACTTACACACTTACGAACCGTCAGTAAGTTAGAGTAAAGTAGAAGAACGGCCTAAAATAAGAAATAAATGCAGATTGGTTGAGTTTGGTGTTGGCTTGTACCTAGTCGCCTTTGTTCCTGACCTTACCTAACATGGGGAGTGCACGTGGGTCTCTCTCTCTCTCTCTCTCTCTCTCTCTCTCTCTCTCTCTCTCTCTGGGTGTGTGTGCAATCAATGATAAAAAACTCAAATGAAAAACGCAATTGCATCTCAAGTGGAGGAGGAGGAGGAGGAGGAAGAGGAGGTTCGAGGAGGAGGAGGAGAAGGAGGAGATAAAACTAGATAAAACATAATCAAAGCAAGAGGAGGAGAAGAGGTCATGGAGTAAAGAAGACAAGATGAAGAAGAAGAAGAACAAGAACAAGAAGAACAACAACAACAAGAACAAGAAGAAGAGGAGGAGGAGGAGGAGGAGGAGGAGGAGGAAGTGATGAAACAATACCAGAAACAAATTAGTCTGAGGAGGAGGAGGAGGAGGAGGAGGAAGTGATAAAACAATACCAAACACAAAATTAGTCTAAGGAGGAGGAGGTGGAGGAGGAGGAGGAGGAGGAGGAGGAGATAATAGCATAACAATAAAAAAAAAAATCAACAGCAAGAATAAATAGAAAAAAAAAAAAAAAGAAAAAGGCGAACAAACCACCACCACCACCACCACCCACAAAACACCCATAACAACCCCTATAACAACACCAAACAAGGCCTTACCGTAGTTTCTGGTCTGTTTGAAAGTCTTGGGCGGGAAGGCGAGGGCGGCGGCGGCGTGGTCTGGGTGACTGTTCAATTCCACCTCACAGTCCATTCTCGTGTTAAGACTGTCAGGAACTTTGGCGCAGAACACACAGTTGCAACGGAGAGCTCTTGGTTTGGGACGCATTGTGAAGAGAGAGAGAGAGAGAGAGAGAGAGAGAGAGGAGGTGAGGTTCTTTCTCTAGTCACGTGTTTGAACTATTGCCGTCTCGGAGAACGCGTGAATTCGTGTGTTTGTGTGTTTATAAGCGAGTGAAGTGAGTGTAAGTGAATGTGTGTTCTTCCTTCTTCTTCTTCCTCCTCCTTCTCCTTCTTCTTCTTCTTCGTTTTCTTTCTCTCTTAGTTCCTTGTTCTGTCCTTATCTTCTTCAAGGCGTCTTCCTCATTTAGTCCATTCACCCTCTCCTCCTCTTCCTCCTCCTCCTCCTAGTCCTCCTTTTCTTCCTCCCGTGTGTGTGTGTGTATGTGTGACCCGCTTCACTCACTCCGGCTGCAGTGAAATGCTGTCTCTTGCCTCCTGTTGCTGTGCGCTGTTGTGAAAGGCTGTTTTTCTTCGTTTTTCCTTCGTTTTTCTTCTATCTTGCTTGTTTCTTGTTTATTAACTTTGTTTTTATCGTCTTTCTTTCACTGTCAAATTTCACTGTTTTTATGGTCTTATTCCGTTTTTTTTTTTTTTTTTCGTTTTTTTGGTCCACGTATCCACCTCTTCACTCGCGTCTGTCTGTCTGTCTGTCTCTTGTTTCTGTCCCTTTCCTTCCTTCGTATACTGTCCACCGGTGTCTCTTAATCGCGTCTTGCTGTCAAACTTCTCTCTTCAATGCCGCCATGCAATCACTCACTGTCGTTCTATCCGCCCGTCAATCTATCCCAACTGTCACCACACAGTCTCAACACACACACGCGCAGTCACCCACGCAACTGTCACATATATATAAACCTGTCCTTTAACTGAAGCCTGTCAGCGCACACCTCGTCACCTCAATGCAGCTTTCCTGAGTGAGAGAGTGAGTGAGGGAGTGAGTGCGTGCGTCAGTGAAGGAGTGTGAGAGTGAAAGAGCGAAGTGCTAACGCGTGCAGTTCCCAGCCAGACCTGCGCGTGTATGTGTGTGTGCGTGTGTCTGTGTGTGTGTGTCCGGATAGGCTCACTTCTTGCTTCTATCCAGTGCTTCAGTTCTTGGGGGAGGGGTAAAGGGGGGGATAGGGGGTTGGTTAGAGACAGGGGGTGATTGTGGGATTTAGGAGAAGGGAGGAGGGAGAGGGGAAAGTTGAGAGATGAAGGAGGAGAGAGAGAGAGAGAGAGATGGGAAAGAGAAGTAAAGGAAGGAAGGAAGGAAAGTATCAGAGAGAGAGAGAGAGAGAGAGAGAGAGAGAGAGAGAGAGAGAGCGTTGTTATGTCAGTAGTAGGAGCGTCATGGCACCCTAGTAACCAACCATGACCTGTTGGAATAGTAACCAGTATCTTTGTGGACTGGGAGACCACACGCCCCCCCTCCAGTCCTCCTCTCTCTCTCTCTCTCTCTCTGTGTGTGTGTGTGTGTGTGTGTGTAGTGATACGCGCAACTATCTCTCCCTTCGATTGTTCTATTCCTGGGTGTTTGTGTGCTCTTGTGACCTGAAAGAGTGACAGAAAAGTTTAAATAAAGCAGGAGTGACAACAGAGAGGTGACGGGGAAGGCATGGAAGAAAAAAATAGAAACAGAAGACAAAAAAAATAAATAAATAAAATAAGATAAATAAACAAATAATGATCAATAGATATATATACTTTACTGAGCATTCAAGTTCATATTATTTTTTTTTTATTCATTTATTTATTTGTCTACTTTTTTGGGAGGAGTTCATGTGATAACCAGCAGGGAGTTCATACGTAAAGCAATATTTGAATAAAATAGAATTATGTACTGGTTTTTTATTGTGAATCTGGTTGTATAAAAAATAGAATAAAGGTAACAGTAATATTAGTGATTAGTATTGGAATGAAGATGATGCTATATTAATACGAAAATTATTCTATTCTATTGGTAAGTACTTATTTTCCTTTCTTGGTATGTATAATGCTGGAATGACGATAAAGAGAGAAATGGTAAGGTCATCTAAGAATTACAGAGTCACAAATCTGCCCAAAGTATACTGCCAGATAAACTTAATTGACATTCAAATAAACGAACAAATAAGCATCTAGATTATACGAATGAAAACAAATAATTATGAAGACTGACATACATTTAATCTAAAAATAACTAATTCTGCAGATACAAAAAATAAGAGATAAGTAAATAAATAAACAGATTAATGGATGAAAATTGAATAAACAAATAAAGAAAATTCAAATAACGACAAATGAATAAAAAAAATATATAACGTCAAATCAACAAATAAAAAAAAAAAAAGTGGAACCAAGCCTAGAGATGCACAACACTAGTCAAATAACACACACATAAAAAAAATAAATAAAGATGAAAATAAATAAATAAACAACAACAACAACAACAACAACAATAAACCCTCAAAAAACAAACATGTCATATCAACCAACCACTCCAACCCACAAATGCAACCCCCAACCAACCCCACTCCTTCCCCTCTCCCTCTCCCTCTAGTTCCTCCCACAATCCCTCGCGTCTGATTGGCCAGTGGCGTGGGTACCTAAGCACTGATTGGCTGGCTATTGCTACCCCACCCACACTGGAACCCTCATCTCTCTCTCTCTCTCTCTCTCTCTCTCTCTCTCTTGACCTGCGCGGCGCCAAGTTGGTTACCATGCAGGACGCCGGCAGGACATTCACCCTACGAATTGGGGGGTGGGGGAGAGGCGCCAGCTGAGGGGCGCGGCAGGGGGCGGAGGCCGGCATGGGTGAGACACGAGAGAGAGAGAGAGAGAGAGAGAGAGAGAGAGGGGGCTTTGTGATTCGTGTGTATTTTGTTTGGTTCGATTTGGCTCGTTTTGTCTCTCTCTCTCTCTCTCTCTCTCTCTCTCTCTCTCTCTCTCTCTACTACGACAACAACAACAACAACTACTACTACTACTAATACTGGTAATATATTTAGAAACAGTTTTTTTTTTTTTCAGGTCTGTACTTTCTAAACCTGCTGTTACTAACCTCTCTCTCTCTCTCTCTCTCTCTCTCTCTCTCGTTCACAGAAACACATGAAAATAACCGAAGATTTTCGTTATTCAGTTTTCTTATCAGCAACATTGAAAAAATAAGATAAATAAAATAAAAAAACATAACCATACATACATACATACATACATACATACATACATACATACATATTATTATTATTATTATTATTATTATTATTATTATTATTATTATTATTACATACATAGATACATGCACACATACATACATACATACATACATACATACATACATACATACATACATACATACACACACACACACACATACATACATACATACATACATACACACACACACATACACACATACATACATACATACATACATACATACACATACACACATACATACACACATACATACATACATACATACATACAGGTGACGTGTGTTCCAGCCGTAGAGCTAAGAATATACAAGGAAAGACAGTATTTACAAGCCATTTTTACCTCCTCCTCCTCCTCCTCCTCCTCCTCGTTCTGCTCTTTTAGTTGACGTGGTGGTGGTGGTGGTGGTTGTGCTGGTGCAGACACACACACAGATAGACAGACTGATAGACAAAGCCACACTGTCAGATTGATAAATAGACATAGACAGACAGATAGACAGACACCCAGACAGACAGACAGACAGACAGACAGACACAATGACCAAATGACTGACTGATAGATAGAGACAGACAGAGAAACAGAAAGAGAGAGAAAGAAAGATAGATAAATAGATAGATAGAGAAAAATATATATAAAGAAGGCAAAACCAGCCGCCCCCCCCCACACACACACACACACACACACACACACACACACACACACACACACACACACACACACACACCATGTACATAAGATACCAACCAGCCACTTTGTTTACCTGTGTGTTTGTATGCACGGTGAGTTCCTAATTAATAACAGGTGAGAGAGAGAGAGAGAGAGAGAGAGAGAGCAAAGAACAGGTGTGGATAGATGGATAGATGGATAGACAGATAAATAGATATATAGTTTTCTTTTTTCTCTTTTTTTTATTTTTATTTACATGCTTTCTCTTCTTCTTTCTTTTTCCTCTTCTCATCCTTCCATTTCCTTTCTCTGTCTCCTTTCTCTTCTTATTCTCATTTTTCTACTTTCTCTTTTGCCAATCCTTATCATCCCTTCTCCTCCTCCTCCTCCTCCTCCTCCCTCCTTCCTTCCTTCCTACCTCTCTTCTTCTCTCCTTCTTCCTCTTCTCTCTTCCTCCTTCTTTCCTTATTACATTCCTCCTATTTCTCCTTCTCTTCCCTTCCTTTCTTCCTCATCCTCCTTTCTCTCCTTCTTCTTCTTCCTTCTGCTCATCCTCCTTCTTTCCTTACTACATTCTTTCTATTTATTCCTTCCTTCCTTCCTTCTTTGCACCCTTCCCCACACACCTATTGTCTCCTCCTCCTCCTCCTCCTCCTCCTCCTCCTCCTCCTCCTCTTCCATGTGTTACGTTACTGTTGACCTTGTTCAAGATGTCATAAGGTTTGTAATAGGTTGAGCTTGTTATAATTTGCAAGGTGTGTGTGTGTGTGTGTGTGTGTGTGTGTGTGTGTGTGTGTGTGTGTTTCTTTCTTTTTCTGTGTCTATGTTTACCTCACTGCAACGTCAGCAAGAGAGAGAGAGAGAGAGCACCCATTCCTTCATCTCCTTTCCCTCCTTCTCCATTTTCCCTCCCACCCTTCTTTCCCTCCCTCACTTTCCCTCACCCTTCCCTCTGCCCTCACCCTAACACACCACCACACACAACACACACCACCAAAACACACATCTTCATATCCCACACCTCTTATCACGACATCAATTAACCACTTCACTTATCACCACCTCCAGACACTGATTGTATTGTTAGCAACCTCCATGTGGCTGCTACGCCCCTGGACACGCACAGGTAAGCTTCATTACAGTAAAAAAGGTATCAATCAGTCAAGAAAAACAGAGTAGTCGTAGAGATTATCACCTTTACGGATCAGTACACTTTGGTCCCCTTCTAAATCAGAGTTAACCAAAATTCTGGGACTAATGTCTTGAAACCTACTGAAACCTACTGAGACGTGTGCAAAAAAGGAGAGAAAGATGTCGAAACCTTTAAGAAAATGCAGTGTGTGATATTAGATGGAATACAAACACATTTTGGTCTTACTATAGACGTCAGGTGAGAGGTAGGACAGGTAACACGACAGGTAACACTAAGGTAACAGTGATTAGAGTTGACTGTTGTTGTTTAGTGGAGTGATCAGTGAAGGAATTGTAGAGAGGGGAGGAGGGAATGATGGGAGTACGGACGAGAGGAGGGGAGTATAGGAAAGAGAGGAGTAGAAGGAGGGGAGGAAAAGTGTAGGTGGAAAAACAGAAGGATAATGAGGAGAGATATGAAGGAAGAAGAAAGGGGAAGAGGAGAAAATCTGAGGTAAGAAGGAGAGAAGGAATAGGAGGAGGGAAAAGAAAGAGCAGGAGAAAAATGAGAAGAAGTAGGAAGATGAGGAGGAGGAATATGAAGGAAGGAAAGAGAGAAGGAGAAGAAAAATTGAGGTAGGAAGGAGAGAAGGAGTAGGAAGAAAAGAAGGAATAGGAGGAGGGAAAAGGAAGAGCAGGAGGGAAGGAGGAAGAGGAGGAAGAGAAGGGATACAAAGGAAGGAAAGAAGAGAAAAGAAACTGAGGTATGGAAGGAACAAGTAAGAAAGAAAGAAAGAAAAGGAAGAGGAGGAGAAGGATGAGGGAGGGGATAGGAGGAGGGAAGGGGCAGGAGAGGGAAGGGGGATATCAAAGGTGTATCTAAGGTAATTATCTACACAGGTATGGCCAGATGTGTGTGTGTGTGTGTGTGTGTGTGTGTGTGTGTGTGTGTGTGATAAGATTGGACAGTAATGCTTGTTACTATAGCTACTACTACTACTACTACTACTACTACTACTACTCTCTCTCTCTCTCTCTCTCTACCTTAATCCACTTTGCTTTCTACTTCCTTTATTCCTTCCTTCTTTCCTCCTTTCTTCTCTTCCTCTCTTCCTGTCTTCCTATCTTCCTTATCTCTTCCTTCCTCTCTTCTTTATTTCTTTGTCTCCTCCTCCTATCTCCTCTCCTTCTCTCTTATCATCTTTCATTCTTTTGTTTGTTCTCTTCCTCTCTTACTTTCTATCTTCCCTTATCTCTTCCTTCCTCTCCTCTTATCTTTCTTTATCCAATTCTATCTTCTCTCCTTCTTTCGTATCATCTTTCATTCTTTCATTCTTTCATTTCTTTCTTACTTTGTTCTTTTGTTACGTTTTCTTTTTCCGTCCCTTCTTTGTTCTTGCTCTTGTCCTTCCTCTTCCTCCTCCTCCTCTTCCTTCTCCTCCTCCTCCTCCTTTCTTTCTCCTCTTCCTTCTCCTCGACACACTTAGAAACAACAATAACAACACACACACACACAGAGAGAGAGAGAGAGAGAGAGAGAGAGAGAGAGAGAGAGAGAGAGAGAGAGAGAGAGAGAGAGAGACCTTAAACTATTTCATTTTCACTAATTTTCCTTATATTGCAGAGATAATGGCGCTTTCTGAGGAGGAAAGCCCGTTAATTCCCCGTAATGCTCACCACCACACCCCTAACATTCAGGTACTACTACTACTACTACTATTACTACTACTACTACTACAATGACCATAATAGGGAGTATTTACTTAAGCTACCCTTACAAATAACACTTACCCTCCTCCGTTTTCTGTGACAGGTCAAGGCTGGTCCTCTCCTCGGCATCCCGCTCCTGCTAGTGGTGACATCGCATGACCTCTCCTTGTTGCGCAGGTCAGGGCAGGTCACAGCAGGCCACAGATGGAAGGGTGCTGGTCCTGTATAAATGCAGATAGGAAAGGAGAAATGAAAGTAAATAAATAGGTTTAATAAATAGGTAGATAGAATGTTATGCTATGCTAAATATAAATAGGTAAGGTCAGGTTAGGTAAGATCAATAGGCAGATAGATACAACTAAATAAATAGGGGACCAATATGATAATAGATAAACAGGTCGCAAAAAGATAAAAATAAACACAAAAAATGACAATAATTTTCTCAAACCCACAGATCATTAGAAAGCATCAAAGCCACCACACTGAACAGCGGCCTGCACCTCATAGCCACCGTGGCAGACCCTACACAGCCCATACTGGACCTCCTACACCAACACTCCTTCACAGTCCACTCCTACAGCACGGGGCCGAAGTCGTGGCTAGGTCGAATGCTCCCAGAACTTCACCTGGCTGAGAATCTCCAACAGGTGGCGCGGAAATTTAAGATCAAGATTCCTGAGAACGTTTGCAGGAAAGATACAATTTCTGGAGAGGTTAAACTGCTTCAAACTCACGCTAATGGCTCAAATATCATAATTTCCCGCCCTACATTAGATGATATGACCAAGAATGAGAGGAAGATTATGTATATTGATAACCCATATAACCCAATGCATCGCCGGGCTGTTCTTAATGGTGGTGGTGGTGGTGGTGGTGGTGGAGAGTGCAAGGAGGTGGAGCAGTTAAAAGAGGCGATGGACTATGTGATGCAGACATATCCTGAACTGAAATATTTGCTCCTGCTGGAAACTGGGCTGTCCCTTTCACCAGATTTCGTGAGGTGTGTTTCAGTGTTTCAGTGTTTGTGTTCGAAGCAGTTTGTGTTTTTGAAGCGTTTCGTTCTCTCGCCACCACGATAGCTTTCAAGGGCTAAAAGATTAAGTTCTCAAGAGTGCTTTTTCTTAATTGATGAAGTAGGATAATTGCTAAACTATCACTAGAACTACAAACACCCTTGAAAACCACAGTAACATCCACTAGAGCCAGTTAAATTATCGCTAGAACCATGAACAGTCTTGAGAATCACAATAAGTTCCACTACATCCTGTTAAAATATCGCTGGAATCTTGAAAACACTTGAAAACCACTATAACTTCCATTAGAGGTTCTTGAACAATTGAAAACCCCATTAACTTCCACTAGAGAAAATTAAATGCAATTATTAGAATCAATATAACTACTCCTACAACAACAACAACAACTACTACTACTACTACTACTACTACTACTACTACTACTACTACTACTACTACTACTACATGAGAAACTAGTGTTTGAAAACCTCCCATAACACTTTCAAGACTCAAAATATATAAAGTGTGTTTTATAAGGGTGTCATTATGGTTCTGGTGGCAGATTAACATTTTTCTATATTACTAACAGGAGAAATAGTCTTGACAACCCGGCCTTGAAAGTTAGTGGCGAGAGATTGACACGATAGCAAGAAGTTTCTCAATACAGTCCTCTCTCTCTCTCTCTCTCTCTCTCTAGTTTCTTCGCCCAGATCCTGCCAGCCTACAACAAGACCCATCTCTCTACTGCCTCTCCGCTGCCAGCCCACTCTCCCTCCCTCACCACCCCGGCAACGCGTCACGCCTTCACAGGGTTGACCACTTCGTAGGAACCGCCACCCTCCTCCCGCGCCGCCTGCTGGAGGAAATTGTGCAAGAGTTTGTGGTGTTTGAAGACGGTGGTGGTGGTGGTGGTGTAAAGAGGACGAGTATAGTAAGTCTTGTTCTTTTTGTTGTAGTAATAGTAGTAGTAGTAGTAGTAGTAGTAGTAGTAGTAGTAGTAGTAGTAGTAGTAGTAGTAGTAGTAGTAACTATAAAATTAATACCACCACTCCTATGCTATCCTCCTTCTCCTCCTCCTCTACCTCCTACCACCACCACCACCACCACCTTCATCCCCGCAGGAGTGGCTGACGGAGTGGCTATCCTGGTGGGGGCGCAGGTACCGGCGTGGGTGCGCGGTGCCTGACGAGCCTCGAGTGTGTTCCCTGCACCACACACCGCCGCCACACACGCACCCTGCTCTGACCGCCCTGCTGACACTCTCGCCGCTACTGTAGATATCAGCAGGTGAGAGAGAGAGAGAGAGAGAGAGAGAGAGAGAGAGAGAGAGAGAGAGAGAAAATAAGTAGACCCAAAAGAAAAAAATGGTATGAAGGAGGAGGAGGAGGAGAAGATGAGGAGGAGGAAGAAGAAGAAGAAGAAGAAGAAGAAGAAGAAGAAGAAGAAGAAGAAGAAGAAAGAAAATTATGATAATGATGAAAAAGAAGAAGAAAATGATGATAATGATGAAGAAGAAGAAGAAATATATAAAATGAGAGAGAGAGAGAGAGAGAGAGAGAGAGAGAGAGAGAGAGAGATCAACAAACACACGCACTTCGCCCCTACTTCATAATCTTAATTCCTTAGATATCCACAAAACACAAATTTTAATACTTTTCCTACAATATTGAGTCTTATCTACATATATATGACTCATGAATAAAAAACAAGGACACTGATATTCTAGAGTCTTCACGTGTGTGTGTGTGTGTGTGTGTGTGTGTGTGTGTGTGTGGGTAGCCTTGCCTCGCGTTCAGTTATTTCTCCTCTTCCCTTCCTGCTTCCTGTCCCTTTTTTTTCCTTTTTTTCTTTTCTTTTTCTTTTTTTTTTCTTTACGTCCGTGTTCGTTATGGAGGTGCCTTTGAAATGTTAGAAGCGTAGAATAGATGGTTTGGTTATGTAGTAGTAGTAGTAGTAGTAGTAGTAGTAGTAGTAGTAGTAGTAGTTGTTGTTGTTGTTGTTGTTCTTGTTGTATTGTTGTTTTCTCTCCTTTCTATATATTTCATCTCGTTACATTTTATTTTTTCTAGTAATCTCTGTATCATAAGTTCGTTTTAATTCATCTTCCTCTTCTTTTTCGCTCTTTTTCTTGCTTCTTACTCATTCTTATTATTTTATTTCCCTTTATTAATGTACAAATTCTGTCTTACTATCATATTTACAAGTACGGTTTTTCTTTATCATTTTACATTAAATTCACTTTCGTACAATTCATTTAAATTCATCTCGGTAATGTATAAATCTGATTGTCGTTTATTGTTTTAATTTTTTTTTTCATTTTTCATTTTTTTCTGTTTCCTTTTTTATCTTCTTTTTAATCTTTATTCTCTTCTTATAATTTTTTTTTTCACTTTTTGTTTTGTGTTTTTTGTTTCCTTTCTTTTTTTTCAGTTTTGATTTTTCTGTTCCAATTTCTTTTCTTGTTCTTTATTTTCTTCTTATAACTATTTATCTATTTTTCATGTTCCTTTTCTTTTTGTTCTTTATTCTCTCATTACTATATTTTTTTCATTTTTCATTTTTTTCTGTTCCTTTCCTTTCTTCTTTATTTTCTTCTTATATATTTTTTTCTCTGTTCCTTTCTTTTCTTCTTGTTCTTTATTCTCTTCTTATAACTATTTCCTTTCCTTATTAACATACTTTCCCTCTTTTACCGTTCGTATATTCGTAAACATCGTACATTTCCCCACTAATTATCGAACAGTTTTTCCTGTACGCCTTTCCTTCCTGGAGACAAAACAAAGCAAACAAAATAACCTTGAATACACACGTGGCTATGAGAGAGAGAGAGAGAGAGAGAGAGAGAGAGAGAGAGAGAGAGAGAGAGAGGAGGGTGGAGGTAGGGCATCTCCTTCCCTCCTTCGTCCTCCCAAGGTCATCGAGTCCTTAAAAGCTGAATCCTAGACATTCCTGGGGCAATATCTCTCTCTCTCTCTCTCTCTCTCTCTCTCTTCCTATATATTAACTCTGCTGGTGTTTTTTATATATTTATTCATTTACATATATTTTTTGACGCGTGACGTAGAAATGCTTTTAAATGATCATGACTCTATCTAAACTTGAAGACTCCGATGATTTCCACTACTTGTTAATCTAAAAATCTTAAAGAAAATCAAAGAAAATAATAATAAAAAAAAAACATCTCAAACCCATTTAAACTTCAACTGAACCCCGTCAAACTACTAGAACCATGAAAACACCTTTGAAAACCCCAGTAACTTCCTCTAAAACCACGAAAAACACTCGAAAACCCCAGTAACTTCGTCTAGAACCACAAAAACACTTGGAAACTCTAAAAAACTTCCACTTCACTTCAATTAGAGCCTATTAAACTACTAAAGCCATGAAAACACCCTCGAAAAACACCAACAACTTCCTCTAGAACTACGGAAATACTTGCAAACCCTAGACAACTTCTACTATGGTCTATTAAACTACTACAACTTCGAAAACCGCAATAACTTCCTCTATAACCTACTAAACTACTAGAACCACGAAAAAAAACACCCTCTAAAACCCCATTAACCCCTTCAATACTGTAACACATTTTTACTTTGAGATTTTGTACAATTAGACGATTTTATTGACATTAGGGATTAGTCTATGGAGGTCAGAAGATTAATGGCCACAGTCTTCACTATTTTAATCCCCTATACGAGTTTCTGAGGCTGAATATAATCGCCAAATAGTAAACAGTGACTATGGAAACGCGTCATGGTACTGAAGGGGTTAAACTTCCACTATAGAGAGTATTTAAAGCAAGGAGGCAGAAACAAGGAAGATTAGGGACATATTATACCTTAGTGTAGTAGAAGTCTCTCATTACGTCCTCTCTCTTTCTCTCTCTCTCCAGGCTGCTTCACTACAAGTACAGCCAGAACGTGTATTGGGACATCACAGCGGCATCGCCTCTTGGTGTTAGCCAGATCAGCTGCCTCAAGCCAGACTTCTTCCCGCCTGTCATGGTACTCTCTCTCTCTCTCTCTCTCTCTCTCTCTCTCTTCATTTATATACATTTTGTTTTATTAAATAATAGTAATTTGAAAAAAAGGTGTAATAATAATTATAAGAAACCGACTTCTTTATATATGCCTAAATGAAAAATAATAATGTTAAACTGAGATAATGATGATGATAGTAATAATAATAATAATAATAATAATAATAATAATAATAATAATAATAATAATAATAATGATAATAATCTTTCTTAATTACAGAATGAATCTATTTACATAATTTACATAAAAATGGAGAATTATGATGACGATTTCACCTTCCACCACGTCATGAAGGTAAGAGAGAGAGAGAGAGAGAGAGAGAGAGAGAGAGAGAGAGACCGACCGACCTTGTAACCTGCTACGACCTTTTAATAACTTCGTGCGACCTGGCTATGACCTTTTCTCAGCCTCCTGTGACCCAATCTAACCTTGTATGACCTATTGACCTTTTCAACCCCTTTGACCTACTATCGCCTTTATTGCAGCCTCCTGTGACCCAATCTGACCTATTTTAACACTGTGATCTGACCTGACCTGACCTCTCTTTGCAGTGTTTCGGCGTTGACCTTCCCAAAGCGGTGGGTTACTTTGAAGGGGTGTTCCAGTTCACGTTTCGGGGCAAGAGAATGCTACTCCTTGGCATTCCTTATTCCCGCTTCTCGTAAGTGTTGGGGGAAGGGGGGTAAGGGAAGGGTGGAGAGATGGGGGAGTGTAGGGAAGAGGAGTGGAAGGAAGGGATGGGAATGAAAGGGGGTAGAGGGAAGAGGAGTCAAGGAAAGAGAAGATGAAGGGAAGAGGAGGAAGGGTGGAGGGAAGGGAAGGGAAAGACAGGGAGGGAGAGACTGCAGGATAAGAAAGTGTTTGGAGGGATATATATAGAAGAGAGAGAGAGAGAGAGAGAGAGAGAGAGAGAGAGAGAGAGAGAGAGAGAGAGAGAACTTGCCACACTCACTCTTTCCCAAAGCCTAGTATCAAAAACCAGAGAAAATTTTTTTTTGTCACACTCTTTCATTCCCCAAACCTAGTATCAAGAACCCCCCCCCCACACACACACACAGAGAGACTTTCCACCTCCTCTCTCACACACTTCCCCTCCATCAGGCCGAGCATCAAGGACCACAACGCGCTCATCGTGGCGGACATACCCAAGCTGTTTGTGCACGGCCAGACCAACTACCTCAGGAACAGACACGCCGCCTTCACCTTCGACAATGTGCTGGTCATAGGGAGCACAGTGTAACACACACACACACACACACACACACACACACACACACCGCGTAGTGTATAATTTATAGTGGTTAGCACGCTCGACTCACATCGAGAGGGCCGGGTTCGAGTCCCGGGGCGGCGAGGCAAATGAGCAAGCCTCTTAGTGTGTGGGGTGTGTTGACCTAGCAGTAAATAGGTACGGGATGTAACTGGAGGGGTTGTGGCCTCGCTGTCCCGGTGTGTAGAGTGTGTTGTGGTCTCAGTCCTACCCGAAGATCGGTCTATGAGCTCCGAGCTCGCTCCGTAATGGGGAAGACTGGCTGGGTGACCAGCTGACGACCGAGGTGAATCACACACACACACACACACACACACACACACACACATAAACAGATAGATAGATAATTAAATAGTTAGAAAAATACTAAATAAATATAGATAGACACATATGAATAGATAAGTTAGATAAATATATAGATGGATAAACACAGATATATACACAGATAAATATTTTAGATAAGCACATATAGCCAGATGATAGATAGACAGATAGCTAGACACAGATAGATAGGTAAATAGATAAACACACACACACACACACACACACACACACACACACACACACACACACACACACACACACACACACACACACACACACACATGGTTCTGTATGGTATTAAAAAGAGCTTTGCTGATATGTATTATTATTTGTTTCACTATAATCATATTCAATGGTGTATGAAATTAAAATGTATAACTATGCACCAGATCACTTATATTTTAATTCATTTTTCACTTAAAAATTAAAAGTATAACAAATAAGTAAAATAAAGGAATATCTATCACAGGAAGACATTATATCACAAAATCTACAATAATAATAATAATGATGATAATAATAATAACTAAATATTTCCACTATTTCTTGGCACCTGAGCCTTTTAATTAAGACTAATGTTAATCACACATACTTTATTACCTGTATCTTGCGGCCAAAGAGGAACAGACTTAATATTCTTCCGCATCAAAACACAGACCTAGACAATCCCCCAAAAAATAAGATAAACAATATATAAATGAAAAAAAAAAAAGCTTAATTACTCCAGAATAAAAAGAAAAACACTTGAAAAAAGCACATGGTCAAATAGAAAAACTTGTCACCCTTCCATTTCCTGACCTGAAGCACCTCGGCACACCTTCACCACTCCATGAAAGGAAACAAAACTAAATATTCTCCATTTCAAGACTGACTCTAAAAAAAAAAAAAAAAAAAAAAAAAAAAAAAAAAAGGATAAACAAATATTCTCCATTTCAAACACCAAAAATACAAAACTCCCTCCAAAAACCAGCTTACCAACACCACCAATGCCAAAACCAACCTTAACTAACACAAGAAACATTAAATTCCTCTTAATGCACCAAAAACCACACAAAACACACCATAAATCCATCTTAACACCCCCAAACCACCATTAGCTACACCCACACCTTGTCTACCCTCGCCCGGCCGTCAGCTTGAGGTGGAGGGCCTCAGAACGTGCTATTTCCTGTCCCAGCTGGTGCACTGTCTTAGCATATTGGCGGTTCAGGTCTTGTAGTCTTGCCAACTCCTCGCTAAGGTTGGTCTTCCTGGCTCTCTCCTCTGCCCTGCGCCTCTCCAGCTGTACACAGAGAGAGAGAGTGAATGAGAGGTATGAAGGAGAGGAGAAAGATGGTGTGAGGGGAGTGTGAGAGGAAAGGCAGAGTGATGGAAGGAGAGGAGTGTAGGAAGAAAGATGTTTAGTGTCTTGGGTTGAGAGAGAGAGAGAGAGAGAGAGAGAGAGAGAGAGAGAGAGAGAGAGAGAGAGAGAGAGAGAGAGAGAGAGAGAGAGAGAGAGTGTGAGTGAGGAAGAGAGGGTGTCTAGTGTTTCTCAAGGTGTGAAGGAAGTGAAGAAGGGAGAGAAGAAGAGAGCAAGAGTGAGAGGAAGGAAGGCTGCTTGTCACATCTCCAGCTGTTATAGAAGAGAGTGAGTGAAAGGAACACACACACACACACACACACACACACACACACACACACACACACACACACACACACACACACACACACCTTCATCTTGTTCTGCCTGATGCCCTCCACAATTGTCTCCAGCTGGTGCAGATACTCATCCATGCTGGAGGAGTTACCAAGGGCACTGTGGGGGGCAGGAGAGAGAGGCTGTGTTAATTACCAAGGTCGCTGTTGGACTGACTCACCTGGCTGGCTATCCCTTACTGCTATGGTTGGGCAGACAAAAAGGTAACATATATAAAAAAAAATAATAAATAATAAATAAATAAATAAATAAAGGAGATAGCTTAATGTAAGTGGGGAGGGGGGAGCAAAATAGAGGCTGTGTTATGCTGCAGAAAACTAGGGTTGGTACAATTAACCCCTTCAATACCAGGACATGTCTTCATATTAATTCTGTTTGCTACTTGGTGATTTTATACAGCTTTAGAAACTTATGTAGCGATTAAAATACTAAAAACTCTGGCCATTAAACTTCTGACCTCCATAGACCCTTCCTAATCCCAATAAAATCATCTAAACACACACAAAACTAATGATAAAAATGTGTTCCAGTATTGAGGGCATTAAGAAGAAACAGGATGATGGATAAAGAAATGGGATATTATGAAATTACTCCCTCTCCCATAGACCACAACTGGGTAACCACAACTAGAACACAAGGCTTGGCACAGTGAAGAAGGAACAGGATGATGGATACAGAGATGGGATACTATGAGATTCCTTCCCCTTCAATACACCACAACTGAGTAAACACAACTTGGTAAAACAGACTATTATTGACCACAGTGCATAGGAATATCAATCTTAACCCCTTCAGAACTAGGATGCATTTTCACCTTGAGTTTTGTGTACGATTAGACAATTTTATTAACATTAGGAAGGGTATATGAAGGTCAGAAGATTAAGGGCCACAGTCTTCACTATGTTAATCCCCCATATAAGTTTCAGAAGCTGTATTATAAAGTTACCAAACAGTAAGCAGGATCAATATGGAAACATGTCATGATACTGAAGAGATCAACATCCAGAAACAGTAACACAATATAAAAACTGACAAAATAACATCAAAAAAGATTCTGTGCTCCAAAGAAAAAGATAGAAAGAAAGACAGACTAACAGACAGATAGACAGAAATAGACAGACAGACAGACAGACAAACATACACACAGCCTGACATCTAAAAACAATGATAACTCAATATACAAACAAATAGAAAAAAAAAATCACCAAAAATATCTTGTAGTCTAAAGAAAAAACAGACATACAAACATATAGGCAAACAAGACACACAGACAGACAGACAGACAAACAAAGGCCAAACAGAAAGACAGACATAACAGACTTACATATATAAACACAGACAAACATAACAGACAGACAGACAGACAAAAAGAGACATAACAGACATACATACATAAACAGACAGACATAGAGACAGACAAACATAACAGACATACATATATAGACAGACAGACACAGACAAAGAGACATAAGATATACATACACAGACAGACAGACAAAGACAAACATAACATACATATACAGTGGGTTTGAAGAAAGATGAGATGACTGTCTGTTTTGCCATCCTTTTCTTTGCCTCAAATAGTTCTTTATACACTTTCATGTCATTTTCTATAGCATTAGTCACGCCATTACTTCGGTTTGGGTTGGGGTCATTCTCCTGGAGAAGATGTATGGCCTGGTTAATATGATTAAAAATCTCCTCGAAAATCTTGACGGAGAGGGTTCTTTCAGGCTCCTTGTCCTCCTCCATTTCCTCCAAAGTATTTTGTTTCTCCAACTCCATGAGGTCGTCGTTGGAGAGAGGCTCAGAATGACTGTCCAGCAGTTCTTGTACGTCATTCTCGTCCACCTCATTGAAGCCTGCCTTATGGGAGATATGAACGATGTCTTTCCTTACTGCTGTAACATCGACAGGGACTTCCTGTTTACGTTCCACGCACTCAGGCCACAAATTACGCCAACATCCATTCATTGCCGACTTGGACACCTCCTTCCATGACTCGTCGATGTTGTCGATCCCCTTTTTAATGTTATAATCCTTCCAAAATTGTTTCATGGTCGGCTTGTCAGGGGTGTCAATGCAGGCCAACAGCTGTTTCATGGTGCGCCGCTGGTAATAGGCCTTGAAAGTAGCGATGACTCCTTGGTCCATCGGCTGGATGAGGGCAGTTGTGTTTGGGGGCATAAACATGACCTCAATATTATCTGCCCAGTCATTCATGCTCTCTGGGTGGCTGGGGCGTTGTCACACAGCAAGAGAAATCTGTTAGCAATGTTGTTTTGGGCAGCATATTCTTTTAGGAATTTGGAGAGGTATCCTGTCACGTAACTTTGCATGATAACAGTCGTCATCCACCCTTTTGTTTGCCTTCCATACTACGGGCAAATATTCCTTAATATAGCCAGACAGAGCTCTTGGGTTTTGGGAATGGTAAATAAGGCATGGTTTAAGCTTAAGATCACCAGCGGCATTCCCCCCCACCAATAATGTTAACCTGTCTTTAGATGCCTTGAATCCTGGTGCCGACTTCTCCTCCTTTGCTATAAACGTTCTCGATGACATCTTCTTCCAATACAGGCCTGTCTCGTCAAAGTTTAGAACCTGCTTGGCTGAATAACCTCCTTCCTCGATGCGCTCTTTAAGCAAAGGCTTGAAGGCGTTTGCAGCGGTTGATCCGAACTCGCTGCCTCCCCACTAACCTTGAGGTTGTGTAGACTCCCACGATGTTTGAAACGTTCAAACCACCCCTTACTGGCCTTGAAGGACACTGTCTCGCCTATGTTGAATTCTGGTTTCAGGTCCTCCCACAGGCTCAGTGCCTTAGTAGTAACGAGTTGGGTAGAAAGAGGCATGCGGCGGTGTGTGTGGTCTTCAATCCATAGCCTCAGCAAACGTTCCAATTTTTCCATAATCGGTTCCCTGTTACGAGTTGTTGTGTGTTTGTGCAGGTTTGTGACTTGGTTGGCCTGCTGCTTCACTTGTACTTTTTCTGGAGAACTGTTGATACAGTTGATTGAGATAAACCAAGGGCACGAGCAATAGAGTTTACCCCTTCACCACCCTCATGACGAGTCACAATGTTCAACTTAATATCAAGGCCAATGCTCTTTCTCGATTTTTAGCCTTATCTCCCGGTGGAGAACAATCGTTGGGTCGCTTGGAAGCCATCACTAAGTTCACTTGATCACAAATAAGCACAAAAAGAAGTTTAGAGCGAGCGTGATAGAGTTGTTGTTGCACAATCAAAACAGCGGGAAAGACTGTGGTGTGTTTACTGCACGGGCCGCGGGTGGATGGAGGCGCTGCGATCGCGATTGCGATCGCGATTGCGATTGGTCAATCCGATCGTTAACCGAATTTTGGCGATCGTTAACCAAAAAATAGGGATTAATTTGGAGGGATCGTATGAGCGAAATATCGTTAAGTAGTCGATCGTTAACCGAGGGACACCTGTATTGACAGATAGACATACAGACAGACAAAAAGACAAACATAACACATACATACATAGACAGAGACAGACAGACAGACATAACAGACATACATAGAAAGACAGAGAGACATACAGACAGACAGACAAACATAACACATACATAGATAGACAGAGAGACATACAGACAAACAGACAGACACACAAGCAGAAAAACAAAAAGACAGACATAATTCATACATACAGACAGACAGAGAGACAGACACAACATACATACATACAGACAGACAGACATAACATACACACATACTTACACAGCCATGTTATCGAGGATGGAGTTGAGTAGAGACTGTTCCTTCTCCATGTATACCTTGGTGTCGGCCAGAGTGTTGTACATGTTGTAGAACTGCTGTGTCTCCCGGTGTGTGGCGGCCACTGTCACCATCACCACCACCACCACCATCACCACCATCACCACAGGAAGCAAGGGCAATAAGTTACATCACTAACATCACTTCCCTCCAAAAATAAATAAATAAATAAAAAAAAAAAATAAAGATGAATAGATGAATAAAAAAAAAGGAAAAAAGAAAGGGAAAGAATGGAGGAAGGGAAAAAAATAGCTTAAAAAAAATAATAATAAAAAAAAAAAACAATCAGCCAGTCACCACCACTGCTATCACCACCACCACCACCACCAGAATATATTACACCACTAACACCACTCAAAAAAATAAGGCAAATGAATAAAAATAAATAAGTAAATCAAACGAAGAAAGAGAAAGAAAGGAGGAAGAAAAAAAAGATAGAGAAATAAATAAAAGAGAAAGAAAAGGAGAAAAAAAGTCAGCTACTGTCACCACCACCACCACCACCACCACCACCTAATACTGTTCCCAAAGTAAAGAAAAAAATAAATAAAATAAAAATAAATAAAATAAATAATAATAATAATAATAATAATAATAATAATAATAATAATAAATAAATAAGTAAATGAATAAAGATAAATAGATGAATAAAACAGAGGAGAAAAAAAGAAAGGGAAAGAATGAAGAGAAAAAGAAAGATAAATAAAGAAATGAAAAAAGGACAAAAAAAAAAAAAAAAATCAATCACTATCACCACTATCACCATCACTATCACCACCACCACCACCACCACCACCAGGGAAACAAGGGCAATGAGTCACACCACAAATACCACTCCAAAAATAAAACAGATAAAGATAAATAGATTGAATAAAAGAGAGAAAGAAAAAAGAGAGGGAAAGAATGGAGGAAGAAAAAAAAAAAAAAAAAAAGAGATGAGTAAATAAAAAAGAAAAAAAGAAAAAGAGGAAAAAAGGTCAACCACTGTCACGCCGCCACTATCTCCATTACCACCACCACCACCACCACCACGGAAACAAGGGCAATGAGTCACACCACAACACCACTCCACTACACCGTACACCAAACTCTACGTCATAAACTCCAATGCAACAAATAAAATAAATCGATAACAAATAACTAAATAGGAGAAATAAAAAGAAAAGAAAAAAAATAGAAATAGAATAAATATATGAATAAAAAGGAAGGAAGTAAAAAAAAAAAATCAAATAAACTTATAATAAATAACTAAATAGAATAAAAAAATAATAATAAAGAAAGAATGAAAATACAAAGAAAGAAAAACCAAATAACACACAAAAATAAAACAAAATAAACAAGATGAATAAAAACTAGAACTACAGGAGAATATGTATGTCTGTTCCAGAGAGAGACTACACAGACACCCTTCAACCCCCCCCCCCACACACACACAGGCACCCTCTTTAAAATAAAAAAATAAAAACTTACATAAAAAATAGATCAAATAAATAAATAAATGAGAGAAATAAACACTGCAGCTACAGGAGAATATGTATGTTTGTTATAGAGAGAGACCACACAGAACCCACCCCACACACACACACACACACACATGGGCACCCTCTTACATTTAGAGAAAAAAGAAGACACCCTCTTATATCAAAAAGTACATGAAATAAATATATATAATAGTAATAGGTAAATAAATAAATAGCAATAGATAGATAAAAGAAAAGAACAATAATAAACAAATAAGGAAAGAAATAAAAACACATCAATATAGAAGGGAGGTGAAATAATGATAGATAAAAGAATAAAGAAAGGAAAGAAAAATAATAACAACAGCCCATAATTTCCAGAGTGTATAGAATAAATAAATTAATTAAAAAAGAGATAAGATACGATAATTTTGAGTACAACATGAGATTTATTTGGTTTTGGCAGTGAGCTCATACCTTGCTAAAATTCTCTACAGGGTCTACAATAAAAACAAATAAATAAATAGAAGATAAGATAAGATAACTTTAAGACAGAGTACATGGGATTCTTTTGGCAGTGAGCTCATACTGTGCTAAAATTCTCTACAAGGCTTAGAATAAAAACAAATAAATAAATAGAAGATAAGATAAGATAAGATAACTTTGAGACAGAGTACAACATAAAGAAATGGAACCCTGCGTGCTGTGGGGTCCGAGGGGTCTCCAAGCGCACGGGTTCGAATCCTGTCCACGGTCCGAGTGTAGGTTGGGCTTCCTCACTCGGGGCAACGGTTTCCTAGCGGGTGGGCTTTGAGATAGGAGGTACCTCAAAAAGTATCCCCTTTAGCTCAGAAATTCCCGTGAAAAGCCCACATGGGATAAAAAAATAAATAAATAAATAAAATAATAAATAAATAAATAAAAACTATGGAATTCTTTTGGTTTGGCAGTGAGCTCATACTGTGCTAGAATACTCCACAGGGTCTAGAATACAAACACACCTTGGTTGGAGAGCTCAATGAACCTGCGCTGGTACTGTGACAGCTCAGCGCGGCCCGGCCTGTCATCCAGCAGGCGCCTCATTGCCTCCACTCTCCTCGTCCGCCCGGCCAGCTGACGCCTCGCCCGGCCCCAGCGCTCCTTCTCCGCGGCCAGCCTCCTCTCACCTTCCTCCTGCCCCTCACCAGTCTCTGTGATTCGTGTCTGCAGGGTGCTGTGGAGGCAAGGCTGTGTTTGCTGTATGGCTGTGTGTTGTTTGTATTTTCTGATTTGATGGTGCTGTGGAGGTAAGGCTGTGTTTGTCTAATGTTTGTATTTTCTGATTTGAGGGTGCTGTGAGGGCTGTGTTTGTCTGCTGTGTCTGTTATGTGTATTTTCTGATTTGAGAGTGCTGTGTGGGCAAGGCTGTGTTTGTCTGTTGTGTGTATTTTCTCTGATTTGAGGGTGCTATGGGGGCCAAGGCTGTGTTTGTCTGGAGTTTGTATTTTCTGATTTGAGTGCTGTGGGGGCAAGGCTGTGTTTGTCTGGAGTTTGCATTTTCTGATTTGAGGATGCTGTGGTGGCAAGGATGTGTTTGTCTGCTGTGTGACTGTGTGATGTTTGTATTTTCTCTCATTTAAGGTTTAAAGTTTAAGTTTTTCTTCTTTTTTAAGCTCAAATTATTCTTTTTTATGTTGAAATAACGTTTTTCATTTTTCCGATTTGTAGTTACAATTTTCTTTCCTATTTTCTTTGGTTTGGACTTTTTTGCTTTTCCAGCTTCAAAATTAAGTTTAAGAATAACATCTCTAACACCACCACCACCACAACTCACCTGATCTCCGCCTTCATCCTCTCAGCTTCCTTTCTGCAGGCATCCTTGAATTCTGTTTCCTTCTTGCGGGCCGCCTCATTCAGCTCAACTAGGCGGGACAGCTCCTCCAGGGCACTGTGAGGGTGAGAGGAGGAGGAGGAGGAGGAGGAGGAGGAGGAGGAGGAGGAGGAGGAGGAGGAGGAGGAGGAGGAGGAGGAGGAGGAGGAGGATAATCATAATAATCTATCTTTATACTAGGCCAGCCCAAACAAGGCACCACACACACACACACACACACACACACACACACACACACACACACACACACACACACACACACTAGTGGTGGGCAGGATTCGGTATCTTGAGAACTCACGATTCCAAGTCCAGAGGCTAGTGGATTCGTGGGGATTGGTTCCGGATTCGAGTCTCGCTCTGCTCCGGGACTCGGGTGTAAAGCACGAGGCAAATCCAAAACACTGGACTCGCCAGCGTGTTGCTAGAGGAATCCCAGCGCGAGGTGAGTCTGAGACTCATGGTGGAAAGCGTGAAGCGAATCCAAGACACTGGACTTGCCAGCGTGTTGCTAGATGAATCTCAGCACCAGGCGAGTCTGGGAATTGAGTTTTGCTCTCATCTTGAACTCGGGTAGAGAGTGTGTGGTGACTACCAGGCGCTGGATTCACCAGGCACTGTCTTTAACGAGTCCCAGTGAGTGTGGGCGCCGTGTGGATGGTAGAGTTTTATGGATTACCAAATCATGAAGATACTGAATATCACTTTACTCTTTAGTTCCTCACACACAGGATTCTTTTAATAATATACGCTTGTTTTTTCTTATACTTATTGTTCAACATAACTTTATTTACATGTCAATGATATACATAATTTTCTTTAATGCATTTAATATATTTATTCACAATCAAAATTAAGTGAAAGCTTATGGAAATAACAATTAAAAAATGTTATAAGGGATAAGTTTATTTCTTGAATACAGTAATTAAGTATTACATAATATTGAATGCCACGGCAAGCAGAGAAAACAAATGTTCATACTCAATGTATTCTTGAAATAATAAATTTCATATCATCATTATATTATCATTGAATAAATTCATTTTATAAAAAGTAAAAAAATGAAGGAGAATGTTTAATATATATATATATATATATATATATATATATATATATATATATATATATATATATATATATATATATATAATCAGCGTTTCATACAGCAGTATTTCTTGGATATTAAACAAATACATTCATATTGAATGTATATATGAGACAAACTAGTCAAGATATATTGATATATTTAACATTGATATACGAGATAGCTTCCTTTTCACAGATTTAATATCAGAAAAAAGAAAATCCTTAAACCTTAAATAAAGTAGGTAGTTAATGAATAAATATTTCCATATCACATTCAATATCACAGAAGAGAATATCCTTATACTTTACAAAGTAATGATTAATAAGTAAATAAATAAATGTTTCCTCATCACAGACTGAATATCACAGACAGTAAGTTTCCATTGGATACAAAATATACACATTTGTCATTTTGTGGTACAACATTTCACAAGTTTTTATTCAGGAAGAAAATCATGTTTATATTTTCTTCCTTAAGACTGCTTCGTCTATGGGAGATTAATTCACCTGTCATAGGAAAAAGTCGTTCTGAAGGAACAAAAGATGCAGGTGTGCACAGATATTTCTTTGCTAGCTCTTTTAACTTGGGGAAGAGGGTAGCGTGTTCTTTCCACCAGCCTAGAGGATCTCCATCTCTAGGTATGTGAGGTTCTTCGAGGTATCTTCTCATTTCAATGTGTGGGCCTGTCGATGGCTGTGAAGATACCTGGACCATTTTTTTTCAATTTTAGCATCGAACCTGCTCCAGAGTGATTTCTTTTTCTGATGAGTCATGATTGTTGGGGATGGCTTTGCTGTGGCGTGTGATGTGCTTGCGGCACTTTGATTCTCATCTGAACGCATGAGGTTGACTAAGCGTTCCTCTATCAGTTTGACATCGCAGCTTTCTGAGAATGGCACCTTTTTAAATTGTGGATCTAAAAAGGTAGCTGCTGCACGAAAGAAATCTCCTTCTACAGCATTGAATCTTCTCTCCATCTGCCATTGGAGTTGCCTCCCAAGACAACACTGAGTGTAAGTTACCTGGGGTTCTATAGCATCAGCTGAATTCATGAATTCTTGGATTCCCTTCACCACTAGTATTACTTTAGAGAGGGAGGTAATTTATTCTGATGACATTTCTTTTGTTGCCTCCTCAAATGACGCCAGAAGGTTGATTGTACTATGAAGGAATGCAAGCTCCTCGTCTTTGAGGCACATGTTGTTCTTCCCCAGCAAGCACAGAGTAGTGGTGACAAGTTCGTGTTCCTCATTATATCTTTTCATCATATAGTATGCAGAATTCCATTTGGTTTCTACATCTTGAATCAGCCTTTTAGGAGGTTGAATGTGTTGGCCCTGCAGTTGGATAAGCTTATCAGAGGCCTTCACACTGTGGGGGAAGAAATTTACAATGGCCTTGATTTTTTTTCTAAGTTTCTGGACATCCTCGGTGTTTTTAACTGAATCCTGGCCAACAAGATTTAGGGTATGAGCAAAGCATGGGATTTGTTGCAGGCTCATCATTTTTATTGCTGCAGTCATATTAGCAGCATTACCAGTCACAATGGAACATAATTGATTTAATCTGTTCCATTTGTTGCAAATGAGACTTAGCTCCTCTGCAATATTTTCAGATGTGGGGAGTGAACCATACATACAGTATCTAACACAGCAGACTTTAGATTCCACTGTGAAGAAATGTAGTGAGCTGTCACTGTCAGGAATCCTTTTGTCTGCCGAGATGTCCATATGTCAGTAGTAAGTGAGATGTATTTTGTCATCTCTAGTTCCCTTCGAACTCTTTCTACTTTTCTGTTGTAAGTAGAAGGCAAAAGAGTTCTACCTATCTCTCTGCAGGTGAGCAATTCATATTTAGGGTTAAGTCCATGAACTAGATTCCTGAACCCTTTGTTTTCCACAACAGATAGTGGTTGCAGGTCTTCTCCACTATTCTTCTGCTGACTACCAGCTCGTCAAGTTCCTTCTTTTTGCCTGAGTCATTTCTATAAGAGTGAGCCCTTGTCATTGTCTCCATTAAAGTGGGCTGAGCTGAAGTAGACGGCCTGGCAAGCTTTTCAGGCACGTCACATTCACTGTCCTCCTTTAACTCAGCATATTCTATAGGATGCCTCGTGTGGAGATGTTTCAACATGCTTGAAGTACCACCACAAAACTTTAGTGCATCTTTGCACACCAAGCATGTGACAGTGACAGCGTCGGAAGATGACTGTTCCATATAGCTCCACACGGGAGCAATTCTATTTCTCTTGGATGCCATAGTTGACAAACACAAAGCTGATTTTGTCTCGTTGTTTCCTTGAAAAAATTACGTTTCCGCGCAAGTTTGGTGATTGGGTACGTGAGTTGTATACCTTTAAGTCTGTGCGCTTGAAAACAAATCAGACTATGAAATTTAGATATATGATAATTTGATAAAGGAGGTGTTGTGGTGCAAGCAAATAATGAGTAAGTTCATATACATCAAGAAATTACGAGTAAATTTATTTGTGGATGCAAATGTCACAGGTCCCTTCTCTGGAACGGTTTAATCTCATATGAGCTGCGTGCCAGATGGGCACCCAATATATACTTGTGACGTCACCAGACATCTACCAATGAACGTGCAATAAGAAAAAAGGAGATTATGGCAACACTAAAGCAGTGCTGCTATTGGTCAGCTTGAGCGAAATTTCTCTTTGACTTCCATGCAATTTCTTTAATATTCGTGCAGGAATGTGATTCATACAATTTCAGTACGTTCTACTTCATTTTAGCAGTACGTACTTTATCAATGTATTTTGTTTCATAATTACTTCTTAAACATAATAAGTTTCAGAATATGTTGACAAAGTACTGCTAAAATGAAGTAGAATGTACTGAAATTGTATGAATCACAGCTGACATATTGAGGCGCCGTTCAAATAAAATCACTGGGACTTGTTACAACTCGGTTCCCAGACTTTGGACTCGGTTCCTGGTCAGACTCAATTCCGGACTCGGTTCCTGCCCAGCCCTAACACCCACACACACACTCTTTCTCTCTCTCTCGCCCCTTCTTGTGGACTAACCTACACTCCGGGAGGTTTGACATACCACAGCTGGCCACTCACACCCACAGCACACACTGGTTCACCCCTGCCCCTTCACAATGACACACTTCCCTACCCTGCACCTCCTACAACCCTGACACCACAGCAAATACAGGCTACCTTCTACTTATACCTTTTAATTTCAGCCCACAGCCTCCCTGCCTATCCTACAGATCCTAATATCCTACAACATCCTAAAGTATCCTACTTCATCCTTACCTCCTGCTTGCATTGTCCTTCACCCCAAGACTTCTCATCTCCTCCTCCACCTTCTGCCTCTCCTTCTTAATGTCCTGCAGCCTGCCTGTCGCCTCCTTCACACGCTCCCTTGCCTTGGCCTGCTCCGCCTCCACCTCCGTCAACCGGCCCTGCAGTGCCATGCGTTGCTGCTCCAGGGAAGCCAGTGCCCGGAGCTGGGAGGTGGCACTGTCTCCAAGCACCTCATCCTGGTGGGGGAGTAGCACTGTTTGTTTGTCTTGTGTGTGGATGTGTGGGGTTCTATGGTTGTTGTTACTATTACTACTATTACTACTGCTACTACTATTATTACCACTACAGTAATACCTTGAGATACGAACGCCCCAACATACAATTTTTTTTATATACAACGAAAAATTTCATATAATTTATTCCTTGAAATACAAAGATATCTTTAAGATACGAATAGCCAAATGTAGGTGGCGCAGTGATCGCTCGGCTACCCGCGTCCACCCGAACATTCAGCCCGCTTTGTGCATGTATGTGTCTGTGCTCCTCGGCAGTGTGTATTTTTTCTTAAGTTTGTGAACTCAAGATAATGGGTCCCAAAAGTAAAAGTTTGGCGAGAAACACACAAAATAGCCTGTATTCACATACCGATTACACTTAGAAATTCAATAAATGAGTGAGTACAAATGATGTTCTGCCCACAAGCAACTCTTCCTCTTTGCAGTGCAAAAAAAAACCAGAAGTCTCTGGATGTCATGGTTACCAAAATATCACACGTTGAATGAGGTAGTATCATCGGTTTACGTGGCTTTGCATCTGATTGGGTTCAGCTGCCTTGGCTAGAGCGGTAGAAAATGGGCCCCTTGTATCCTCTCTCTCTCTTTTTCTCTCTCCTGTCACCTGTTCGTGTTTATGTTTTACTACTACTACTACTACTATTTCCTCCTCATAATATCTACTACTAACACTCTTTATATTTC
Source organism: Portunus trituberculatus (assembly GCF_017591435.1). NCBI lineage: Eukaryota > Metazoa > Arthropoda > Malacostraca > Decapoda > Portunidae > Portunus > Portunus trituberculatus. The sequence goes on along the minus strand of NC_059262.1, from coordinate 3,180,279 downwards.
ACTTACCACAATAGTCTGCTGGAGGTCTGAGTAGTGCTGTGATGTGGCTGCAATCTCCTGAGCTCTGGAACTCACAATGCTACCCACTTGCTGAGCGCTGAGCCGGCCCTGACAAACACACACACAAACACAAACACACACACACACACACACAGGGAAGAGATGAGAATATTAAGAAGTGTTCAGTCTATTTATGTAAGGCAATGTATTCACTTCTGCTCCATACCACCACTACTTTCCAAAGGCTCTAGTTGAAGTTATATAGTGTTTTAAGGGTGTTTTCATGGTTCTAGTAGCAGATAAATGAGACTTTTGCATTAATAAGGAGAAACACCCTTAAGAACCTGGCTAATTGTCTCTGTGGCCTTGGGAAAAGCTATAATGAGAGAGCAATGTGGCTTTTTAATATTAGAGAAGAATATAAGCTAAGACAACGAAAGTAGCAAAAGACAAATAGCATATACAATAACCACAAAGCAAACTACAATAAAGAGAGAGAGAAAAAAAAATAAAAGAAACATTAGATCTACATATGGCATCCTATCTCTTGTATATACTCAAATCACATCAGTATTTCCATCAACCATCTGAACACACAAATCTATCTGGTCATCTTTAAACCTTACCATAGCAAAACAGAGACAGTGCAATGACAGGTGAGGTTTGAAATAACGTAAAGGAAGTTTGTAAGGGATGTTTATCAGTGTGAGGGGCAGTCTGAGAGAGAGAGAGAGAGAGAGAGAGAGAGAGAGAGAGAGAGAGAGAGAGAGAGAGAGAGAGAGAGAGAGAGAGAGAGAGAGAGAGAGAGAGAGAGAGAGAGAGAGAGAGAGAGAGAGAGAGAGAGAGAGAGAGAGAGAGAGAGAGAGAGAGAGAGAGAGAGAGAGAGAGAGAGAGAGAGAGAGAGAGTATCAGTGTGAGAGAGAATATGGTTGTATCAGATATAGTGGAAGTTTGTAAAGGAGGTAAGAGAGAGACCGAGAGGGAGAGTGCATGAAGTTTTATCAGTGTGAGTGAGAGCGAGTGTTACTTGAGAGAGAGAGAGAGAGAGAGAGAGAGAGAGAGAGAGAGAGAGAGAGAGAGAGAGAGAGAGAGAGAGAGAGAGAGAGAGAGAGAGAGAGAGAGAGAGAGAGAGAGAGAGAGAGAGAGAGAGAGAGAGAGAGAGAGAGAGAGAGAGAGAATGTTCAATGCTTACCTCTGATATCTCAGCTATATGTAGTGTCTTCATCAGCTGTTTCTCCACCTCCTCCATCTGCCAACACACACACACACACACACACACACACACACACACACACACACACACACACACACACACACACACAGTTGTTAGAAATACACACTAATACAAGCATATATAAGTCAACCACTGCTTAGTCACACATCTATGGCACTTCAAGACCAGGGTACAGTTTGTGGAGTGAGTAATGAAGTGCCTTATGAGAACAATAACAAGCGGTGCATTTAGTGTTCAGTGTGCGGCTCAAGACTGAATTAGAGTTGATGTTAATGACTCATGGAAGAGATTAAGGATACACAAATGGGGAAAAAATAGTGGTAAGTAAATTTGAGAATGATAGAAAAAAAAAAAAAAAAGGAAAGGATATGAATGATTTGATATGGTTGTAAAAAGACCAAAAATAATCAGGAAAATAATGAAATATAAAAAAAAAAAAAACTGAAAAATTAAATAAAAAAAATAAATAAATGAATAAAATGACAGAATGAAAAAATAAAAGAAAAAAACAAGAGTAATAATAATAATAGTAATAATAATAATAATAATAATAATAATAATAATAATAATAACTGAAAAAATGTCAATCAATAATGCAAACAACAACAAAAACAACAAAATCTATAGGAAGAGAAGAAAAGAAATAACATCAATAAAATAATAGAAAAATGAAAAAATAAATAAATAAAAAATAAACAAATAAATAAATAAAATAGAAAAAAATAATATCAATCAGTAACTATTATGCAAACAACAACAATAACAACAACAACAACAACAACAACACATCTAGAGCACACACAAAAAAAACAACACTAACAATAAATAAGCCAGACAAAGGTGAGTATGGCAACACTAACCTAACCTAACCACACAGCCTGACCTAACCTAACCAACGCAAACCACTGGCCCGCCAACACACCTCATTGCCACTGCCGCCATCTGCCTCATCACTTCCTTCACCCTGCTGAGGAGAAAATCATTACGTTAGGTGGGCTTCAGAGGAGAGACAGTCACACACACACACACACACACACACACACACACACACACACACACACACATAGCTTTAAAGAAAAATTGGATAAGTGTAGATATGGAGACGGGGCCACATGAGCGTAGAGCCCAGGCCCTGTAAAACTACAACTAGGTAAATACACACACATACACACACTCAAAATAGCCCTTTATAAATCAATCGTCATTATCATCATTAATATTATCACATGTACCATCAAAATAAATAAGGCGATCATCATCATTATCATCACACACACTATCAATACATATAAAGCAATCATCATCATCATCCTCATCATCATTACACCCACCTTGACACGCAAGGAGGGGGTGCGGTGTGAGGACAGGCCATACTCCAGCACGGTGGTGTGAACGCGGGCTGCCGGTGTGTCTGGTGGTGCTGTGCCAGGCCTGCGTCTCAGCCTCCTCTTGGGGCCATAGTTAGACTGCCATGGAAGGATGGGAGGGGGCAGTATGAAGGTGAGTACAGTGTTTGGGTGAGCGCTTGTTTGTCTCTATTTTTGTTATTTCCTCTCTCTCTCTCTCTCTCTCTGTTAAAACTCACTAAACAGTAAGCAGAATGAATATGGAAATGCGTCATGGTACTGAAGAGGTTAGGTTTATTTTGGTCATTTCAAATTAGCCTCTCTCTCTCTCTCTCTCTCTCTCTCTCTCTCAATCTCCCCTCCCCAGTAACACCCCAGCACCTGCACGGAGGCCAGAGTGGTGCTGACATGCCCCAGGACCTCTCGCCGCTGCTGCTGCTGCGGGTTGGTGTGGTGTCGCATAAACTCGTGCACTGCAAACTGCCTTGTCTCATCACCAAACTCCTCCCTCGTCTCCAGCGCCTTCTTCACCAGCCACTGTGGGGAAAGGTTGTGGTGGTGGTGTTAAGAATTGTTATTAGTGAAGGAAAGTGGAAAAGTAGGAGGAGGTTAACAATGATGGTAGTAGTAGTAGAAGGAGAAGGAGAAGGAGAAGGAGGAGAAGGAGAAGGAGAAGGAGAAGGAGAAGGAGAAAGAGAAGGAGAAGAAGGAGGAAGAAAAAAATAACACACACACACACACAAAAGGAACATGAAGAAGAAGAAGAAAAAAAAAAAAGGAGAGAGAAGAAGAGGAAAATATTAGACAACAAAAACAACAAAAACACACCTGGATGACTGGAAAGATATGAATGGCGTCAAGACCCTGGATTTGGTGGGGTTCCAGGCGGGGAGGGCAGCCCATCGACCTTACCACACTGACTATCCTCTCTGTCAGTGCTCTGGAGGGAGGAGGAGGAGGAGGAGGAGGAGGAGGAGGAGGAGGAGGAGGAGGAGGAGGAGGAGGAGGAGGAGGAGGAGGAGGAGGAGGAGGAGGTGGAGGAAGAGGAGGAGGTGGAGGAAGAGGAGGAGGTAAAGGAGGAATTATTATTGGTAGGGTTAAAATAATGTCTTGTATATAATTTCAAGAAAGAGGAAGAGGAAGAGGAAGATGAGGTTCAGGAGGAGGAGGAAGGCTAGAACATTCATGAAAGAAGAAAAGAAGGAAGAGAAGAAATGTTGAGGGGAGATAAATAGGATAGACAATTCAAAAATGAATGATGATGAAGAGGAGGAAGAGAGAAAAAAGAAGAAGGAACACAATAAGAAGGGAAAACCATTGCAATTTCACAAAAGAAAAGAAGAATAACAATAACAACAGTAATAAGAGCATAAAAATGAGAGAGAGAGAGAGAGAGAGAGAGAGAGAGAGAGAGAGAGAGAGAGAGAGAGAGAGAGAGAGAGAGAGAGAGAGAGAGAGAGAGAAAAAGGGGGCAAAAATAAGATAAAACGTAAAAAAACACAAGTTATTTACATTTTTTGGCCAATGGTGAGGTTTTCATGGAAGAGAAGGTCAACATCCACGTCAAAATTACACGTCTCGATGCACCAGGTCATGCCGCCCACAATCTGAAGGTCACATATGGCAGTCACATAACGGCAGGGCAGGTCACAGTAGGGCAAAGCAAGGTAGGGTAGGACAGGGTAGAGGTCACAGTAAAGGGCAGGTTAGGTTAGGTTAGGGTCATGAGTTTTGGGTGAAGGAAGATAAGATGACAAATAAATTAAGGTAAGGTTAGGTTAGGTTAGGGTGAAGCATGGCAAGATGACAAGTAAGATAAGGTAAGGTTAGGGTGAAGGAAGGTAAGGTTAGGTAAGGTTATGGTGGTGAATCTTGGGTGGAGGAAGGTAAGATGACAAATATTTACATCACAGCAGTTAGGTTAGGATGACTTTAGGGAGTGTTCAAGGTGAAAATAGGATGATTTTAGAAGTTTACGGTGAAAATTGTGAAGATAGGATGATGAAAGGCTAATTTCAAGAGTGTTTGTGGTAAAAATAGTGAAGGTAAGGTGATGATAGGATGGAAAGAAGGTGAAGATAGGATGAGAATAGGGTAAGTTCAGGAATGCTTAAGTAACAATAGAATGAAGATAGGATGAATTCAGACAATGACGAGTGTTTATGGTGAAATTAGTAATGACAAGTTGATAGGAGTTGTGGTGATTAGTACCCACCTTGTCGAAGGGAGACAGACCCTTGATACGCGCCCTGAAGTAACCGGCAGCCAACAACAGCTCAACGATCTCCGACAGCTTAACACTCTGGTCCTCGTCCTCTCTTATGTCCACCTGTGTGAGTGCCATAATGGATCACACACACACACACACACACGTAAAAGTAAGAAACACACCAATGGATTAATGGACACAGGTAAATAAAATCAGTAAATATAAAAAGACGAACATTCTCTCTCTCTCTCTCTTTCTCTCACCTGCCCCTCCCTGGCCGTGGTGGGGCTTGGCTTGGTCTCCGTTGATATCATGATGGCTTCAGTCTATCACGCAGTTATTTTGAGGCTAGTTATCACAATCTATGCGCCCTGAGTTGAGAAAAAACAAAAATTATGCAGTCCAGCGCTCCTCTACCGCCCCGCCCCCTTCTTCCTCTCGGTGGTGGCCACCTCGGCACGTTCGGTTCCATAACATCATTTCGGATCTAAATACCACGTTAATTTTCTTTATTTTCATATATTATGCCCTTGCTGTCTTATACATTTGATGAGTTGATCGTTTTCGAAAACTGGCCCCTCTCATGTTACGTGTATGAAAATGAATAAATTTATAAATACAATAATATACGCAAGTTTTCAAGAGCCTTATGGAAACAAAACATGGTTCCTTTCAGTGGCAGATCTCTTTTGGGGGCCCGCCTAATCTAGGAGCGCTTCAGCCACCCTCCCTGAATCAGCCACTGTTACTAAATACACTTTCAACACAACTGAAAAGCATATATATATATATATATATATATATATATATATATATATATATATATATATATATATATATATATATATATATATATATATATATATGCTTTTCAGTTGTGTTGAAAGTGTATTTAGTAATATATATATATATATATATATATATATATATATATATATATATATATATATATATATATATATGCTTTTCAGTTGTGTTGAAAGTGTATTTAGTAACATATATATATATATATATATATATATATATATATATATATATATATATATATATATATATATATATATATATATGCCCTCGCTTATAAAAAAAAAAAAAAAATGGGTGGTTTCTGCCCTCTCAGTTCTCTGCCTTCCCCTTGGATCTGCCATTGGTTTCTTTAAATCACAACCTGCCACTACTTCACTAATTCATGTTAATCTTTTACCTGTAAATTCCTCGAGTGAGATGGAATTAAAGAACTGGACTTTTCAAAAGAGTTTATCGTGGAATATTGGGCGGACAATGTATACACAGGTCATCACAGTGCTTGTGCTGGCAACCCACACCAGCCATGTAAATACATGCACAGAAGTGTTCCTTAGTCAGGCAAACCAAGCATTTGCTTGGGACACCTAACTTGCCCCAAAAAACTATTATTCAGTGAGTTCCAACTGATTTGACACATTCAGTCACTGCACACAGCTGTGCAGTGACAAGGTGTAGCCCTCATGAATTTGGCTGTCTGACATATCCTGAAGGGACCCCCTGAGTCTTTGATGAATAGTTTTTATTTATATGTCACATGTCCTGAGGACTCCATACAATTTTTTGTTTTGGGCCACTGGGGAACCTTGGAATGCCACTGTACACACAAGTAGGCAGGTGCTGACATAACATATTACAATAAATCACAGTGTTTACCAGCTGCTGACATTTCGAACATTGGCTGAGTGAACCTGGGACAAAAAACATAACATGTGAGATGAACAAATAAATAAATAAATGCATACATAACCAAAATTGTGCAAGTACATAAATAAATAGCACAAAAAAGTATATCAATGAAATAAACAAATAAATTTATAGACAAAATAACACATTCAGTACACAATGCAAAACAGTCTAAATAACATCCTCAATCTGACCAACTCCCTTTACCTAACATTCCATCATCTCACATAAATCTTCAAGTTCCATGCCTTATATAAACCAAAACAGCCTCACGGAGGAATAGGAAACCATTACACAGACTATAATGGAAACCAATGAATTACCTTACATGGGTTGCCTAACACAGCTCGCTGCACTGTGGTAGTGGAAAAAGAAATGGTTGAGTCGTGGTTTGTCCGGACATAATTTGCTATTTGTCTACTTTCCTCTCTAGCACCTTCACACATATCAAATTCTGCTACAAAGCTGAAACAATAATGATGCATAGGTCTTTTATGATTTCTGCTTCACACACACACACACACACACACACACACACACACACACACACAGTAATGGGAAACAGGGAACAGGAACAGTATTTATTACACACACACACACACACACACACACACACACACACACACACACACACACACACACACACACACACAATAACGGGAAACAGGGAACAGGAACAGTATTTATTACAAACACACACACACACATTAATACTTTCATCATTCTCCCTAACATAACAGCTTCCTTACAATACAACTTAATAACCCAAGGAATACGTAACATATCTACTGCCTCTGATACATGGACAAAGTTACCTTAATGTAAACTATACATAATCTCATCATGTATTAAGACAATTGAACAGGTAAGGTAGGTAACATTTAAGAGATATAAGTTTGCTAGACATCAGTGGTCATATAGTATTGCAAATGTGGTGTATTAGGAATCATAGGGAGAGAAAGAGATGATGTGTCACAGGAGAGGAAGAAAGCAGGTATATAGAAAAGTTTTAAGTAAAGGAAAACAAACAGGATCTAGAGAAAAACAATAAGAGAGAGATTGACAACAGTGGATTGAGAGTTACAAGGAGAGAAAGAGATGATGTGTCATAGGAAAGGGAGAAGGAAGATGTATATATAAAGAAAGGTTTTAAAATAAGCAGAAACAAACAGGATTTAGATAGAACAAAATGAGAAAATGACAATAATGGATTGAGAGTTACAAGGAAAGAGATGGTGTGTCACAGGAGAGGGAGACAGCAGGTATATAGAAAGAAAGGTTTTAATTAAAGGAAAACAAGCAGGATTTAGAGAGAACAATAAATGAGAATGACACAATGGATTGAGAGTTATAAGGAGAGAAAGAGATGATGTGTCACAGGAGAGGGAGAAGGCAGGTATACAGAAAGGTATGAAATAGGGGGTAAATGAGCAGGATTCAGAGAGAAGGCAGGTATATTGAAAGAACACGAATATAAAACCAGACACAAGAAAGATAATAATAACACAGAACTTCACTTTAACCTAAGATATAATAATGTAAGCACTATAAAACACTAAAAGCACCTCAAAAAGAAACTAAAGATAAAAGATTGTAAGTGTAATAATGAGCAGATAATGAACACTTAAATAATGAACACTTTTAAATCTCCAAACTAAGGACTATTATGTACCTTGGAATATTGCGTGCGAATCATGACACATTAATGGCGTTTGCATCTATGAAAAGTAAAAGATAACAAAGGAAAAATAAAACAAAGGAAATAATAATGAAAAAAAAAAATGATGACATAAATAAATAAAGAAAATAATAAAATCCATCAAGAAACAAAAGATAACGAAAAAAACATAGAAAATTATAAACAAAATAAAGATAAATAAAAAGATCCAGTAAAATAAGAGAGAAACAAAATAAAGATTGATATATACTCAAAATAAAACCAAAATAAAATCTGTGTTTGAGTAAAAGAAACTGATTAATACAGTGAATGAAACAATAAACATATATATATATATATATATATATATATATATATATATATATATATATATATATATATATATATATATATATATATATATATAAAATAAAATAAATAAAAATAAATGAATAAATAAATAAATAAACAATAATACCTCAGTAACTACACAAATAAATGACAAAAACTAAACAAGATGATCAAATAAATGCAACATAGATGAATATAAAAAAAAAAATGATAAAAATAAATAAATAAAAATAAATAAATAAATAAATAAAATAAACGCAACAAAATCACACAGGGAAAAAAAAGAAGAGAAGAAAAAAGAAAGAAAGAAGAAAGAAGAATAAACAAGAACCAATATACATAAAATTCAGGAAAAAAAGTAAGAATAGATAATATACATACAACAAAAACACTAAAAAAAAAAAAAAAAAATGAACCAACAAACATATAATTGAGTAAAAAAAATAATAAACAAATAAATAGATAAAAAAAGGAAAAAGGGAAGAATAGATAAACTAGATACAGTAAAAACACATACATAAATAAATAAATTAATTAATTAATTAATTAATTAGCAATCTACATAAAATTGAGACAAAATAAGGGGAAGAAAAAAAAAAAAAAGAAAGAAAAGAACAGCATATAAACAAATAAAATAAAGTAGAATTAAGGCAACAAACAAACACTGAGTAAGAAAAAAAAAAAAATAAATAAAATAAATAAATAAATAAAATAAAAAAATAAATAAATAAAAGCACACGAGACCAACACCACAAACAAGGACAACAACAACAAGCAGGAGGAGGAGGAGGAGGAGGAGGTGGGGGGAACACCTTACATTACCATATATAAAATTACAAAACATCACAAACTGGACGTACATATGAGCAAAAATGGAGCTGCGTACACAAAAACACTGCCGAGGAATATTACTTGCTTTGTGTGTGCGTGGATTACAAACATACGTACAGACATTGAGAGCAGTGACCTGAAAGTCTGGATGCTTTACTACCACCACCACTACCACCACCTACTACCACCACCATCTACTACCATTATTATTCTATTTCTATTTTTTGGTTCCTGTGATGGGTCTGTGTGTGACTTGACCCGCTCACTATGATATAAAACTTCCAACACTAACAGCAATGCATCACCACCACCACCACCACCACCACTACCATTATTATTCTATCTTTATTTTTTTGGTTCCTACGATGGGTTTGTGCGTGACTTGACCCACTCACTATGATACAAAACTGACGACAATAACAGCAATGCATATCTTTATAGGCATCTACAGGAAAGAATAGTAGTTGAAAAAGACAGATTTGACAATTTCTACAGAGTTTTGAGATTGGAGGTGTCTGTCAAACAAGTAAAGGTTATGAAGGGAAGGAGTACCAAATAGCAGGCGAAGGATTTACGATGTATTTTGAGACGCTTTGCCCTCTCACTCTGACTGCTTTCCAAGGCCACATAGATGACTAGCCAGGTTAATGTGGGTATTTCTTTTATTCACAGTGTAGAAACCTTGTTAATGTCACTAGAACCATTAAAACACTCTTGAAAAATCTGTATTACTTCAAATTGAGCCTTATGAGGAGGTGAAGTAAGGAAGTGTTTTATATGGTTCTTATTTTAACCCCTTCAATACTAGGGCACATTTTTACCTTGAGATTTGTGTACGATTATGCCAAGTTATTGACATTAGGAAAGGTCTATGGAGGTCAGAAGATTAATGGCCACAGTTTTCTCTATTTAAATCTCCACACAAGTTCATGAAGCTGTATAAAATCACCAAATAGTAAGCAGAATGAATATGGAAATGCATCCTGGTACTGAAGGGGTTAATCTGTCACTAAAACCATTAAAATATGCTTCAAAACCTGCACTATTTCAACTTGAGCCTTATGTGGAGGTGTGGCAAGGATGCATTTTAGGATGTAGTTTTTGAAATACACAAAATCAATGAAAAACAAACTGAGGATGAAGAAAGAAGACATTTGATACATTTTCCCTGCATCCAGACTCTTGGGTCAGCCTGTAGCATAGCAAAGGCAGTGCATAACGGAAGTAGGCAAGTGTTTTCTGACGGAGCGGCCTGAGGTGTGGCAACGACTCACGACACACCCACTGGAGATGTGACATGACAGCCCATTACATAATAGATATACATAAGAAAATAATTAGTTTAGTTAGTTGATTTAATCTTTTCTTTACCATCCAAGTCATTATGTACCTAAACACACATTCATTATTAGTTTAGCTACATAATTTCATCTCTCTTTACCCTCCCAAGTCATTATGTAATTAAAAAACACATTCATTATTAGTTTAGCTACATAATTTCATCTTTCTTTACCCTCCCAAGTCATTATGTAACTAAAAAAACATTAATTTTTGGCTTTAGCTACATTTTTTTTTATCCTTCCAAGTAATTATATATCTAAACCACATTAATAATTAGTTTAGTTAGATAATTTCATCCTTATTTACCTTTCAAAGTAATTGTGTACCTAAAAATACATTAATAAGTTTAGTTAGATGCTTTCACCTTCATTGACTATCCAAAATAATTATATATCTAAAAAAATAAATATACAAAACTTGCAAATAAAAAAAATACACAAGGTTTACAAATTTGATCATTACCGAGACACATTTCGAGACACCGTTAACAGTACGTGTGAAACAAATGCTTTCCCTTTCCCTCCACTGGTGTGTACAGGAATAATACTGCTTTGAGGTACAGGTCACATGAGGAGTGGAGCTAAGGAGCCTACACAGTCCATCACTAACACTAATGCTTTGGTGAGGAGGTGGAGAGGCATGGTGAGGAAGTGAGGAGAGGCCCTGTGGTTTGGTGGCTTGGTGAGGTAATGTGTCACCCTTGTACTGGTATATGGATATGTAAAGTGGCCCCCAAAGACCTTTAACCTAACCTAACCTAACCTAACCCAGTGAACAAGAAAATGAAAAAAAAAAAAATAATAATAATAATAATAAAAATAATAAAATAAATAAATAAATATATAAATAAATAATTAATAAATAAATTAATAAATAAATAAAAACGAAAGAAAATGTCTCGTCACACTATTTCTTACAAGTGGAATGCATAAGGACAATAGACACCAAGACCTTTAGTGTAAACTGTGGGGTAACGAACACTATGGCAACTGCTGTATGTTCGTGTGTGGCGTTGGTAAGGTTGGCATGTGTGGTTTGACGTAATGCTGGTGCTGTAAGGTTGATATGTGTGGTTTGATGTGATGGTGTTGGTAAGGTTGGTATGTGTGGTTTGAGGTGATGGTACATGTGGTTTAGTGTGATGCTGAGAGTTGTAAGGTTGGTATGTGTGGTTTGAGGTGATGGTAGTGTTGGAAAGGTTGGTATGTGTGGTTTGGCATGATGGTGGTGTGCCTAATCTATTCACCAAATAATAGTGTGCAGGGCTACCAACTACTGCCAACCATCAGCACCTAATGTGTTAAAAAATACTAATGTACACTTCCTATTTTTTTAAAGATAGTTTTGGGAGCTGCTGTACAAATGGCAGGCTAAAAAAGGTGTTTGAGTTGTGTTATTACAGTGTGATTCTGAATGGATACTACACACACACACACACACACACACACACACACACACACACGAAGAATGCAAAGTATGAAATAGTACAAACATGTTCAGAAAGATGAGAGGATATGTAGCTCTGACAACGTATAATTAGCTAATGGAATGCACACACTGACTGACTGCCTCCCTGCCTGACTGACTGTGACTGACTGACTGACTACCTGCCTGACTGACCAAGCTGTGTGTACAAGGACCAATCACTTCAAGATAAATACAACAAATCATGACCTTGACTCCATTCTGTAAAAGTACAATTGGTTCAGAACACACACACTTCTTACAAGACAGAGGAATACTAGTTAAGAATATTACATCTACTGCAACTCTCGGCAACTGAACAATTTCTCAGTTATAAATAGGTTAGGTTAGGTTAGGCACACATTTCTGAGTATTGGAAACCTGTATAACACAACACACACACACACACACACACAGAACTGGTAAGCCTTCCAAATATACAAGTTGAGATTCCTGCTTTCAGATATCAAAACTTATAAAAACTAACCTAATTTACTACGTGTTGATTTGGTCATGTTGCATCTGGCAGTGTTACATCAGAGCTGCCAATACCATCCCTTTGTGTTGGAATGGAACACTACTACTATTGCTAAACTAATAATGACATCACTTCTTTGTGTTGCTGGGGTGCTTGTGTTGGCAGCACTGCAGACAACAGGTGGTGGGTGGACCTGTGGGATGTTTGTGTTGCCCTGAGGTGGTGGTGTGTTGCTTTGTGTTATGAGTGAGGATACAGAAGCAGGTGATGAAATAATGAGACAGAAGGAAGAAAAAAGGTGTGGATGAAACACACACACACACACACACACACACACACACACACACACACACACACACACAGTTCACTCTTAAACACTCAAGAACATCCATTAACTCCACCTTCCACCTCAGATTTGAAGCAGGAACGAGTGAGGCATGAGGTGTGAGATTCTACTAAGCCTGGTGCACAGCGGTGAGTATTACTGCAAAGAGTATATGAGTATGGCAAAGCTCCCACAAGTCACATACAAACACTAAGCACACATCCCTGAAACCTGGAAATGATGAGGATTCAGTCATCACACTTCATGACAGAAAGAGGGAGAAATAGGGAAAAGTGGCTGAGAGAAATAAAAGATATGTAGCCTAGAAATAAAAAGCATTCAGTCACCACACTTCACGGCTAAGAGAGGGAGAAAGAGCAGTGTGAGTGAATGAGCAAGAGAAGATGTTTGCAGTGAATCTCGCATGAACAGTGGTCTAATTAACACAACAGACAGATACACTCAAGCCACAGTGTTATAGAAAGACAGTGACTCTATGTTCTTCTGATGAGTCGAATACTAAGCTCAGTTTTGTCTCGGCACCAAGACAGAGACTACAGTACAAAACTTTGCCTCAAGGGAGTGAGGTAGAGCCAGCATCAATCTTATAAAAGTATGAAAAATTGGTCGGTGATTTGCATTGTACTGAGACTTAGGAATCGGATCAAGTTTGTGTTATAAAAAGTGTGACGACAAGGTATTCTTAAACTTTCCATCTCACACCATGACTGTTTTCCAAGGCCACAGAGATGACTAACCAGGTGCTCAAGTGTTTCCCTTGTTAATAATGTAAAAAAAAATCTTGATAATCAGTCACTAAACCATAAAAGCACCCTTGATAACCAGTAAAGCCTCAACAAGACCCTTTGGAAAATCGGTGTGGAGCTGAAACGTTTCCGAATAAGGTTCTTGTATCTGCGGTTCAAATTTCAATGTCAGGAATTATAAACATACAAATATTTCTAAACTAGTGTGTGGTCTTGGGTTCAGCTTCTTACAAATTATGTAAAACTGAACACTGATAAAAGTCCAGCTAGGTATAAAATCTGTGCTGGTGAGTCACTGCTTTAGAGATCTGTTAATTAGGATCACCAGCAGATTTTTCACTTTTCACTAGATGCACTTCGTTATTCATCTTGGCTTTTAGAATTTACATGTGAATTTGAAATAGAGGACATTTAGCCAATCTTTAAAAATCCTTATACATGTGACTTTTACATAATAGAAGCCAAGGGGAAGAACCAATTCACTCAGTCTTTAAATCCCTCAGATCAAACACTCCTGAGCTGTGACTCAACTCAACACAACTCAAGCGCCACATCCTTACAGTGCTGGACCCTGGCTAAACACACACACACAAACACAAACACACACACACACACACACACACACACACAGCACTACCATTACATGTTATCCATTTCACCAACCATTTTGACTTCCTCTCATAGAAAAGACTGGACTAGACACCAATATTAACCTTAAGAAACAGGCAGATTACGGCCATCTCCCTCCTTGCCTTCCTTCAGCAGTGGGTCGCTGGGGGCAGGGAGGGCACGGGGCTGCTCCAGGATCGGGGAAGGTGGTGTGATGGGACCCTCCAGTGGTGGCGCTGAGGGTTGGGTGTTACTGGTGGGGTCGCCGTCCAGAGCAAATGCCAACTTGCCCACAGGTACAGTGCCCACTCTAAAGGTGTTCTCCACATCAACATCCCAGTACCCACCCACGGAAAACTCAACCTGGGGAGTAGAATTGTTCCTTAATGTAATGGGAACTTATCTATTAATCTGGGGAGTAGAATTGTTCCTTAATGTAATGGGAACTTATCTATTAATCTGGGAAGTATATCTGTTCCTAAACATAATGGGAACATATCTATTACCCTGGTTTGTAGAGTTGTTCCTACACATAATGGGAACATATTTATTAACCTGGGGAGTAGCATTATTCCTTAACACAATGAAAACATCACTTTCTCTCCTATTCAGACATCAACACAATGAGCAAAACTATCTCTGTATAAAATGGAAATGTATCTACTTCTCTCACACATATCTTTCTCTCTCCCTCACTCAGACATCAACACAAGAAGCAAAACTAAGTATACATAATGGAAACATATCTATTTTTCCCTCCCACACTCAGACATGAACACAAGAAGCAAAATTAAGTACATATAATGGAAACATATCTATTTTTCTCTCCATCACTCAGACATCAACACAAGATGCAAAACTAAGTACATATAATGGAAACATATTTAATTGTCTTCCATGCTCAAACATCAACACAAGAAGAAAAATAATTAATTAACAGACAAACACAAACTTACTCTAATGTCATATACAAGACAGAGAAATGCATACCTACATATCCTAATACAACACACAGATGAATACACACATACATACACGAATATTACACACATACACACACACACACACACAAACATACATACCCTGATCTTATACTCCACACTGATGTTATGGCAGTGGTCAATGGACACAACATAGTCTGGCACACGTATTGGAACAGATAGCCAGATGTCAGTGGCCCCAGCGCCAAAGCCAGGCCTCTGCACCTCCTTCAACAAATTCTTCTGCCTCTTAATTTCACCCTTGGCATTGAAGGTGATGGTCTGCAGAGAAGCCATGTTAGGTTAAGGTCAATGCTGTGTTCCATATTCTTTCTGGTAACTAAGTGGGCTTTTTTTTTCAATTCTATTTGTTTTTTGGCCAGTTTTCCCCTCTTACAGAAAAAAAGACCTTGAAAACAAACTAGTAAAATTCCAGCAACTTGCACTAGAGGTGTTATAAGATGTTTAACTTCAAGAATGATGAAAGTAAAGATGTCACACACTCCCATGATAAAAGAAAACTGAGGAGCAAGAAGGAGGAGGAGGATGAGAAAGTAAGGAGAAGAGAGAGAGAGAGAGAGAGAGAGAGAGAGAGAGAGAGAGAGAGAGAGAGAGAGAGAGAGAGAGAGAGAGAGAGAGAGAGAGAGAGAGAGAGAGAGAGAGAGAGAGAGAGTACTTGATATTCCCACCACACCTGCAGCAGCATAATCTTGGCACTCTCCACCACTTTGGACGTACGATTAGTGACCTCGCCTGTTATGAGCACGTACTCCCCCGCCAGATAGCCGCCCTTCTCCGCTGTGAGGGACACCTGCACCGGGCCCTCCTCACAGCACAGGCAGCACACCATCTCCTCCTTGTGCAGTGGTAGGGCCTCCTGTGTGATAGAGCAGGTGAGGGTGAAAGTGTATAACAGATGTAAAGAATCTATGGTTATATTTACTAGACTTCCTTAAGGTAGATTCTTGGAGGCTCGGGTCACTTTTGCTCAACACCAGACACAAAGACTGTCAGACTGAACCACTGTAAAATACGACAAAGTAAAAATAAAAGCTTCACGATTCACACCCGACACTGTAAATACAACAAAAAATAAAAACAGAGAAGCCACACTACAACTTAAACTGAACCGCTGTAAGCCGTGGCAAAAAAAAAAAAAAAACGGAAGTATCACAATTTACACACACTTCCGCTTACCACCACCGGACGGACACAAAGGCTAGCAAACAATACCACTCTAAAAACAAAAAACTGAAACGGCATTACAACTCACAGCTAGTTTTTGGGTCACTTTTACTTAATTCCACCACACACAGCAGACACAGCGACGATGAAACTGAGCTGCTGTAAAAAACTACTAACAAAACAGAAAAACACCTCAACAACTCAAATTAATAAAAAAAGACCTAAACAAAACAAAAACTGCATCACAACTCACTTTAATGTAACACTGCCAGACACACTATCAAATTAAACCAAACTGAAAAAAAAAACTACAAAATTGAAGCAGACACAGCGACAACCAAACTGAACCACTGTAAGAAACAACAATAAAAAACTAAAAAAACACCTTCACAACCCAAATTAACAAAAAAACAACAATAATGAAACACAAAAACACCTTCACAACTCAAATTAATAAAAAAAAAAAAAAAAAAAAAAACACCAGAACTCAATTTTCCTTAACACCGCAAGACACACGATCAAAACAAATCAAACTAAAAAAAACAACAAAAACCAAACGGCAAAATAATTCACAATCAAAATAAACCACAGTAAATCGAAACACAGAACAGAACGCACGACTCACCACCAATTTAGGGTCCTCATTTAGGTCCTGTATTGGCTTCACTTTGAATCGAGCAATACCCTTCGCCACAGCACCCCACTGGAAGTCATTCTGCGCCTCCACCGAGTACCGAACGTGGCCATACTTCCCCTCGTAAGTTGGTGGGAGTTTGTCGGGGAGTTTGAAGCAGAACGGTAGACGGAACTCACCTGGCATGAGGTTCTCCCCATAACCTGTTTGACGGAGCAACAGAGAAGTGATTTACTGGGGGAAATAGGACAGAAGGATGCAGAAATGTGTATGAAGGATAAAAGGATGTAGATATAAGGATAATGGCATAAAAGGATAGAAAGATGGAGGATATAAGATACAATGGTGGTTAATAGAATAGAAAGATGTAAAAATAAAGATAATAGCATAGAAGGATGTAGAAATGGTGGAAATAATAGAATAGTGGATGATTGGATAGGATTCATAAATGATGGATGGCTGGATAGAAGGATGCATAAATAATGAATAATAGGATAGAAGGATGTATAAATGCAGGGAAATAAGTGGGGGGGTTTTTATGTAAGAGGGGGAAACTAGCCAAGGGCAAAACATTTTTAAAAAGCCTACTTAATTGCCAGTCCCCTTACAGCTTAAGAGTCAATAATATGATGGAATAAAAAAAAAAAATAAAAAAATAAATAAATAAATAGATAAATAAAAGACTGATACTGTAATTCAATTTGTAACTTCACTCAACAATTCTGAACTAAAGAAAATAAAAAAAAACAATGTCACAAAAAAATTAAAAAATAACAAAATAAAAAAAACTAGATGCACACATTAAAAAAAAATAAATAAAAGAATATATAATCAAATAAATACCTCAAACAACAAACTAAGCTAAACAACTGCAGACCTTCACCTTCACTACAACCACTACAACACTTAGTACAACACTCACTTGCCCCGGACCAGACAGTGATGGTGTGGTCGAAGAAGGTCTCTGTGTCCGTCACCATTTCATCATCGGACTCCCATGTCACCTCGCAGAACCCACGAGCACGAGCAAGGATGGCTGGAAGGGTTAGGTTAGATCAGGTTATTTGGAAACACTTTGCTCTATCACCATCACTATTTTCTAAGGCCACTTGAGATGATTAGCCGAATTCTCAGGAGTGTTTCTTTGGTTTAATTTTCTTTTTTTTTCCTTGGCCAATGACAAAAAAAAAGGGAAATTTGTCACTGGAACCATAAAAACTCCTGTAAAATCTCTCTCCGTCACTATTTTCTAAGGCCACTTGAGAAGATTAGCCAGGTTCTTTGATTACTTTTTTTCCCTCCTTTGTTCTCCTTGGCTAATGGAAAAGGGGAACACTGTCACTAGAAACATAAGAACATCTGTAAATTTAAGTACCTATTTCACCTCTATGATTTTCTGGGACCACTGAGATGATTAACTGGGTTCTCAAGAGGAAGAAATACCCCACTATTTTTTTCTTTAATCTTCCAAAAAAAAAAAAAAAAAAAAAAAAAGTATATATGTTGTAAACAGCCAGTGGTGACATAACAGGATCGACAGACTGCTTGGAACTGTGCACTGGTGTGAGGTGACGAGATAAGAGAGAATAGGTGCGATGATAACAATGGGATAAAAGAGAAAGGATAAACAAAGAAATGATAAGAAAGTGGGAAGAGGCCAAGCAGATAACAAAGAAAACATAAAGATAAGACAAAGAAGGAACATGAATATGGCAAAAAGGAAGTGAAGAGATAACAAAGAAAGGATAAAAACAAGAGATAATGCAATAACAACATAACAAAGAAAGAAAACAAAAAAAATAAGAAAAAATAACCCCAGCAATGATATTCCATAAAAGAAGCAACAAGTGCAACAAATTTAGGCTGAAAACTAAAGAACACTAATTTCTACAGTCACTTTATACAATTTGTTTCATCTCAGCAGAAAAAAAAGGAAAAAGGAAAAAAACTGAGATCTTTGGTGTTATTAATCTCAAAGCAAAAACAAAAATATACTAAATGAAAAAACAAAACAAAACTAACATATGGTATTGGTTTGTGGAGGCAGTGCAATAATTCAATATAGGGTGTGAAAGCCAAAAACAAAGAAATAATCCCTACAACCCTATTTGTTTCATAAAAGAAGCACCAAAACCATAAATGAAGGCCAGAAAACAAAATATCTATTGTAACCCTTGCTTTTCTTGATACATGCAACACAAAACAACAAAAAACAACGATAAGTAAAACAAGATAACAAAGGAAAATGCCTCACTACACCAGTTCTGAAAGGTTAATAACATGAAAATAACAAATAGATATAAAAATAACCTTTCCATGCAAGTGACAGGTAACACAACTACGAATCCATGGAACACAACAAAGAAAAACATCTCACAGGGGCATTTCTTACACGAAGGAAGCACAAAAACAACACAAATTAATAGGACATGCATTGAAAACCTAGTGTCCTCATTCCCTTTAAGTGACAGGCCACAAAACACGAGAATCTTCACCTCTGCAGGCCGTGACAGTCTCCACCTTCACATTAACCCAGCCCGTCACGTCATCACCATTCACGTAACAGGACTTCTCAGGCTCAAGAACCACCTCTAAGTTGAAGCTCATCACGAGGAAGGCACGGGTATGGCAGCAGGCACGAGGGAGAGGTGGTGGAGAGGAGGTGGAGGAGCTGTTCGAGTATCCTTGACACACTCGATCTCCTTTGCTCACCACTCCTCTCCCAGTCTCCCATCTGCTTGTGTTTACCTCACTCTGCCTTCTTAACAGGACTCACATTATTATTACTTCTATTTTGCGATGATTTTGTCCATGATTTTTTCCACTCACAGGTTCAAATACTTCCAAAGGGTAAAGCAAAATCTCCGTGGCAAAGTCTGTATAATGTTAATTCGCCTGAGGTCTATCATGGCCTGTGCTTGGAAACCTTTGTTCTCTCACCACGATTTTTTCAAAGGACTCAGAGATAATTGGCGACATTCTCAAGAGAGTTTCTCTTGTCAAGGAGAGCAACATAAGGATATTGAATGACTGTGGTTACCCACCCCCCACACATTAACTTATAAGTGAGTCTTGCAGCACCAAGTTGCGACTTTGCGACTATGCCACACCATGAATTTCAGTCGTTTTGAAAAAATCGGACTAAGCAAAATTACTTTTGCCGCGACTTTGAACAGGGATTTTTTTTTAAGAAATTGCCCGACTGGAGAATATAGTAATAAGTAATATAATTAGTTTTACGCATCTCCAAGACGGAATACGAAGATCTTTTGAAGGATATCGCAGAATGGCCAACGATTAATAAAATGGCACGAGTTTTTATGGGACGTTTCATTACTGATAACTGATGGCCATGCTTGCCCTGGCGTGGGCATCAGTCCCACACACACCCATACACCAGCGTGAGCAAAATGTATCAATCAATCAAGATGATAGATAACACACAAACCATAGTATCGAAAGCTGGCAAGCGGCGACCCAAGAAAAAACACACACGTCACCTCCCATTCTCCCCCAGCACCTCGATCACTCGCCACTCTACCATTCCTGCTTCCACTCATTCTCTCCCTGATAATATAGTTTTCATTTCAGGCACACCTCTCTCTCTCTCTCTCTCTCTCTCTCTCTCTCTCTCTCTCTCTCTCTCTCTCTCTGAGTTGGAAAGGAGTCAGAATGAATAAATAAATAAATAAATGTCATAATTCTGCTCCCGCGGTTCCAATTTATTCAACAAAATTATAAATAACTCCATAGATACGTGACAGATGTGAATAGCCATAATTCCTAGTCGTACCCTGTGCTCTCGCCCCGCATAACGCCCCACGGTGACGGGATAGCATGGCAAGAAAATTTATAACGGCAACTAGGATAACACTAATCACCACACACTCACAAATCGCACTAAAACACTTGAAAAACACGTAAAAAACCGCCAAATACCCTTAAAAACATCAAACAAACACTATAGAAGACTAGTCTGCCGATTCACCCCATCAAGCGGTCCCATATCTTTGTCGTGTCAAAAGTTTACATGCAATTATCTCCATAAATACATAACAGATACATAATTTCACACATTTGTTCTGCCTTACCTTCCCTTACTTCTTATAACATAGCAGGCTGAAACAATAAGTGGTTCACGGATAAAAAAGAAAAAAATAATAAATAAATAAAAAAATAAATAAAAAAATAAAATAATATATATATATATATATATATATATATATATATATATATATATATATATATATATATATATATATATAGCTGAGGACTTATAATGATCACACTGCTCCCCGCCCACTCAGTAAATACAGAACAAAGGATGCTTCTTCCTCCTCACAAAACGTCATTTGGTGAAGAACTGGCTGTAATGGTGAAAATTTAGTTTTTTCCCCGTAGGCTACACGCAGCTACCGGACATCACCCGCCTCGCCTCAGTTTACATTATTCATTATTATTTCAACTGTCAGGTGCATCAATAATTGAGTATGTATATGTGCAACATATGATTTGTTTAACAGGTTCAAGTTAAGTTTGTATAATATCCTGATTTCTTTATTTTATCAAATTGTCGATTATTTTTTTGTTTGTTTGTACGTACATGACTTCTTCAGTAATGTATCTATTTAACTATCATTTTATTTGAGGAACTAATTCTGCGCATTCTTTTATTCTCATGTCTTCTTAAGTTTGGTGTTGGTGAAGCTGAAGCCTTCTCGTTCTCTCAATCAAAATCGCCGATGTACGAGTCTCATCCAAGGAGATTGAATTCGGCTCTTTACTTTCACCCAAGTCCAAAGGAGATATCCTATATTGGACATGTATGCTCTCAACCAGCAGAAGGCAATGGCCGATGTGGCAGTAGTACCTGCGTGCGCGTGGCGTGTAAAAGGTTCCATTTAAACTCCATTGAATGTTATAACGCTGCGTACCAGCGGCCCTGCAGCGCTCAGAAACGTTCGTGTGAAAGGGAATGTTTTATACCTGACTGAAAAGACGATGTAATTAATATACCATACTCTTGAAGGCAACCCTCCACATCACTCATCACAGAGACATGCACAGTGGTGCTCTGTGAGTGACAGTGAGTCAGTGTTGTGGTACGTAGCGTCCCGTCAAAACGGGAACACTTTCCAGTGTGGACCGTGGAAGTGGAGGATGCTATAGAACGAAATAGTTATCTCAGCCGTGAACGTGAGGTAAGATATATATATATATATATATATATATATATATATATATATATATATATATATATATATTTTTTTTTTTTTTTTTTTTTTTTTTCAAACAAATTCTTGTAAATTATTTACTGTTTTCGGTCTCGGGAGTTGTCCCCCTAGTATATTTGACATTATGGACAACCAAAGTATATAATATTGTGTTGAAACTCGAAAATATTCTGAATGAAAGGATCTATCCGACAAGACGGGTGGTGTTCCACGGGGAAGGCATTTGATATTTAGTATATATACCACAAATCTTTATCAGCTGGCAAGTATTCTCGTTTTTCAGGGGCCGGAGTGACTGTGCCCTGAAGTGAAGTGAATGGTGGAGCATGGCACTGTCTGAGTTCTGCTCTCGCTTCCCTCTGCTGTGTCCAAGATTCCGTCCTTCCAAGCCTCCCCATGAGTTCTGTGGCTTCCTGGACATTGGGGTAAGTTCCCACTTATAAAGCACACCACAACGTGTCGCGAATATATATATATATATATATATATATATATATATATATATATATATATATATATATATATATATATATATAATAGTAAACTTGCACTTTTACCCCATAGTCCAATACATGCAATACATCCCCCTTGGAGGGCCCCCTTGGGGAGGTGTTAGACCCTCTTGGATACCCCACACAAGGTAAACTAACATGATGCCACATATTCAACCTTATAATTGGGAGGGAGTTTGCCTGCCCTGGATGCCCCATGAGGTAAACTTATTGCTAATTTCTAACAGGGTAGAATACGAACAGAAATACTTCGGCCACTGAGATGTAGTTATGTACAGCGTATTGGTGGAAACAAGTAACATTGTAGCAAGAGTTGGTTTAGCAAGTAACAGGTTAACAAGTGTGGTGGGTTTAGCAAGTAACAGTTTAGCAAGAGTGGTTTTAACAAGTAATAGTTTAACAAATAACAACTAACAATAAAAAATGTAAAACTAGGCATACATTCACAACTCGTAATTAAAAGTTCAAGAATATCTAGCTTGCTTGATGTTTTGAAAAATAATAAGTGGCTTCCTTTATATGTAAATTAGTATCTATCCATCCATCTACATATGAGGCCATCCTGGACAAACCAACACACACACACACACACACACACACACACACAGAAAAGGACTGTCTTGTATTGATGAAGATATGGTGGTAATGTTTCAGGGTGTGGACAGAGAGGTGCGGGTGGAGACGCCACACTTCCCTAGCGTGGAGGGGATACGGATCAGCTCAGACACATGCCTTCAGGAGCTTGTCGTATCTCATGTGGATCAATTACTGGAGGTGTGTTTCTCTCTCTCTCTCTCTCTCTCTCTCTCTCTCTCTCTCTCTCTCTCTCTCTCTCTCTCATACACAGACAAAATGTATTATTTACAATATCTATTACCATCACTACTACTACTACTGCTGCTGCTGCTGCTGCTGCTGCTGCTGCTACTACTACTACTACTACCACTACTACTACTACTACTACCACCACCACCACCACCACCACCACCACCACCACCACCACCACCACACTAACTCTGCCTCCTCTTTCAGGCTCAGAAGACTTCCACCACTGCCCTTCAGTACTTGCAGAAATTCCAGGAAGTCTGTGTGAGTGTTACAGGAAGAGCTCTTAATGAAATACTTGATGGGAAAATTGTGTATGAAAAATAGGAGGAGAAAATGCAAGAGTTCTTTTCTCCAATGTTGAGGTAGCATTACATCTTCAGGCTTAGGTTGGATTAGGTTAGGTTTAGGTTAATTCCTTTACTGTATCTTTTTATACCTGACAAAAAGTGTGAAAAAGAATATGAGGAAAAAATGGAAGAGTACTTTTCTCAGGTACTGAATTAGTGTTAGCATCTTCAGCATTAGGTTAGGTTAAGTTTAGATCTATTTCAGTAATTCAACTTTTACACATGACAAAATAAAATAGAAAACTAAGAAGGAAATGCAAGAGTGCTTTCCTCTGATGTTGAAGTAGTATCAGCATCTTTATCATAGAATTAGGTTAGGTAAAGAAAAAACTAACTATTCCTATTATATTCACTTGTTCTCACTCAGTATAAATAAAAACAAGATTAACAGTTCACACACACACACACACACACACACACACACACACACACACACACACACACACACACACCGCGTAGTGTAGTGGTTAGCACGCTCGACTCACAATTGAGAGGGCCGGGTTCGAATCCCAGCGCGGCGAGGCAAATGGGCAAGCCTCTTAATGTGTGGCCCCTGTTCACCTAGCAGTAAATAGGTACGCGATGTAACTGGAGGGGTTGTGGCCTCGCTTTCCCGGTGTGTGGAGTGTGTTGTGGTCTCAGTCCTACCCGAAGATCGATCTATGAGCTCTGAGCTCGCTCCGTAATAGGGAAGATTGGCTGGGTGACCAGCAGGCGACCGAGGTGAATTACACGCACACGCACACACACTGCCAGAGTAACCTTTTCACACTATTGACCAGAGTACAGCAGTGAGGTGTGACAATATGAGCAGGGAGGAGGGAGAGCTGCAGATAGACCTTAATGAACAACTGGTGAGGTGTCTGCTGGCTCACCTGGAGGGCCTCGGGTGGTCCAGACTGCAGCAGGTGTCCCCTAGCTTCACCTCCTTCACCCTGCAAACAAGGTGAGTTGGGTTTAGGGTGACTCCAGGAATGAATGAATGAATGTATGTATGTATGTATGTGTGTATGTATGTATGATCACTTGTGGGTTATTGAAGGGTTTAGAAAGTAGACAAGATGAGGTGTGAGTAGGGTGACTTAGGGTGTGTGTGTGTGTGTATAGCATAACATTTGTGCGTTAAGGTTTTAGAATACTAGCGGTTATTGAAGGGATAAAATGCATTAGTAATCTTGCTTTTAAAATACTCATTATAAGTATGTATGTGTGTGTGTGTGTGTGTGTGTGTGTGTGTGTGTGTGTGTGTGTGTGTGTGTGTGTGTGTGTGGGAGAATATATATGTGGGTTATTGAAAGTATTAGAATGCTGGAGTTTACTTAAGGGATAGAATTCTTTACTAATCTTGTTTCTTCATGCTCAGTACAAGTCCAAACACAGATAGGCTGAATAATCAAGAAAATAAATTAAAATGAATTAAAAAAAGTAAAATCAGAAATACAAACTAACCTAAGCTAACCTAATGACACAAAATAAACAATAACAACAATAATAACAATAACAACCCACTAAGAACTTAAACTAATAACACAAAACAAACAATAACAACTAAATAATCAACTATATATAACCTAATTTAACAACACAACAACAGCATCCTAACCAAACCAAACCCAACCCTTCTCCCATTCACCTGACACTCACCAAGGGATGCGGGTGAGCGGGTGCACCTTCTACGGGTGAAGGTTGGTGACGGCTATCCACACGAGGAACCAGCAGTGGAGGCGGATTTTCCTGGTGGATTTGAGTTCAAGTATGAGCCGGTGAGTGGATGAGAGATGGATGAGAAATAGGTGGATAAATAAATTGAACTATCTATCCACCTCTTCTATCTATTTATCTATCTATCTCCATGTCATCATTTTTTTATTTATTTATCTTTTTCCATTATCTACCTATTCATATTCTATTTATCTATCTTTTTTCATATCAATTTATTTTCCACATTATTTATTCCTCCATTTTTCTATCTTTTTGTATCAGTATATCTTTTCACTATCTATCTATCTGTCTATTTATCTGAGGGCAGAGTGAGGGGTTGGCAAGCGTGGTGCGGGCATGGGAGGCGCAGTTGGCATCCCTGCAGGAGTTCTGGGATGTAATGGATCAGATAGACACAGTGGCAGTGGTGCTGGACCCTCCCACCCCCGGCAGACACCACACTTTCAGGAGGCTCTTGCTAGGTGGGTACTGGTCTCTCTCTCTCTCTCTAAGTTGTATTAGTAATGCTAGTAGTAGTAGTAGAAGTAAATACTGACCATCTGTATTCTAATCTATAATGTATGTATTATTATTATTATTATTATTATTATTATTATTATTATTATTATTATTATTATTACTATTATTATTATTATTACTGTAATCAAATCCAATATTCCTATTCTTTACTCCCTATTTGCTCTCTCTCTCTCTCTCTCTCTCTCTCTCTCTCTCTCTCTCTCTCTCTCTCTCTCTCTCTCTCTCTCAGCCAATCAGGTCAATATACAGGTGACTGTCTCGCCACAACAACCTCACCACCTCCCACAGTGTCACCTGTTTGGCCCCTCCAAGCACACCCGCCCCATCACCCAACGACTCACACACACATTTGAGGTGAGGCAGGCAGCAGTGGTAGTGGTGGTGGTGGTGTTGGTGGTGATAGTAGTAGTAGTAGTAGTAGTAGTAGTAGTAATGGTGGTGGTAGTGGTGGTAAATATATGTAATGATAATAGTAATAAGTTAATTTGATAGTAAGAGAGAGAGAGAGAGAGAGAGAGAGAGAGAGAGAGAGAGAGAGAGAGAGAGAGAGAGAGAGTGTAGTAACTGGTGATGGAAACTTAATGGTAAATCTTATGTGTTAAAAATTATCCATTCCCTTTCCACATTCCACACACACATCCACTTCAAACTCTACACACCTAACCACTTACTTCAATCCACATAATCTACCCACACAACTGTCCATTTCTATCCCTCTATCCCCCCACACACACACAAAGTCAACAGAGAAGACATTTTAGTGTAGGACTCAAGAAATGCAAGGAAACACAGCATGAAATTGAAAAAGACCACATGTAGAAAAGACATTAAGAAATATAGCTTTCCAAACAGAAGCATAGAAATATGGAAGCAAGAAATATTCATGTCTTTAAGGCTAAACTGGATGACTATAGGTATGAAGACAAGACAACACAAACATAGCTCTTTTCCTGTAAAACACAACTAGGTAAACACAACTGAGTAATATACACACACTGCCCTTTATCCCTTTTCTATCCACACACTCCACATCAAACCAAACTCTCCACATTTTCCAGGAGTGGGATCCTGAGCGGAGTTTTGTGGAGAACCTGGAAAACTTGGTGGGAGAAAGTGTGGCCAGGGAACGTGGAGGAGCAGATGGGGCCAGGCAGGAGGTGGAGTGCCCCATATGTTACTGCCTCCACTTCCAGGGATTGCTTCCAGATCAGCCATGTGAACACTGCTGTACTCCATTTCATGCTGCCTGCCTCTATGATGTATGTGTGGGTGGGTGGGTGGGTGTATGTGTGTGGGTTAAGTATTCATTGACCCCTTCAGTACTGGGACACATTTTTACCTTGAGATTTGTGTATGATTAGACCATTTTATTGACATAAGGAAGGGTCTATGGAGGTCAAAGATTAATGGCCACAGTCTTCACTATTTTAATCCCCCACATGACTTTCTGAAGCAATGTAAACTCAATAAATAATAAACAGAATGGAAATGCATCACAGTACTGAACTCAACTTTTTACAATCAATAATGTAGAAACCATGTTAGTCTGTCAGAAACCATAATCTGTCACTGTAGCTATGAAAACCACCCTTGAAGACTCCTATTGCTTCCCCCATGACAAATCCTTAAGGCCAGAGAGATACTTCGCTGCAGAAATCTTCTTAATCTGTCACTGGACCCATAAAAAACATCCTCATAAACCAATATATCTTGTTAATGTGTCACTAGAGCCTTAAAAACAACCTTGAAAATGCCATACAGCTTCGCCGTGACAAATCTTTCAAGGGCCATAGATGATTAGTTGCAGAAATCTTGTTAATCTGTCACTTGAGTCATAGAAAGCAGCTTTGAAAATCCCATACAGCTTCCCCATGATATTTCAAAAGCCTTAGAGATGATTAGCTGTAGAAATCTTGTTAATCTGTCACTATAGCCATAGAAAACACCCTCATAAATCTGTGTTCCTTCCAGTGGCTCTCGAGTATCCCAGGTGCCAGACAGAGTATAAATATCATCACAGGTGAATGTCCTTATTGCTCAAAGGTAAGTGTGTGTGTGTGTGTGTGTGTGTGTGTGTGTGTGTGTGTGTGTGTGTGTGTGTGTGTGTGTGTGAGAGAGAGAGAGAGAGAGAGAGAGAGAGAGAGAGAGAGAGAGAGAGAGAGAGATTAAACAGTATGAATGGATGGAAAAGTTTTACAAAAGAAGAGCAACAAAAAAATGTCTAACGAATTGGAAGCAATAATGAAAAAAGAAAAAGTAAATGAATAAAACTGAAATCACACAAACTTTAGCTCTAGATGAAATAAATATTAAAGGGGAAAAAAGGAGAAATAAGAGAGAAAGAGAAATTAAGCTTTTTAACTCATGTTATTCACATTGAGACCTTTTTTACTTTTTAAACTAAACTGACTTTTTTTCTTTTCAGAATATAACTTGCAAGATCCCAGTGTAGAGAGAGAGAGAGAGAGAGAGAGATCCTTAATGAATATTTGTGTACTAGCAGATTTTGATGCAATAAAATAAATATTTTCGTCCAAGTAGTGGGTCTGCTGTTAACCTTGACAACAGAAACTGCCTCCTTACTTATACTTTTAACCTATTATGGTTCAATCATGCCATGCTTAGAGATCACTAGATCTGCTAAATAATCTCCATGGGGCTGTGCATTACACAGTGTGCGAGGACCTAGGGTAGCAGGCTAGAATGACTGGAAATTGAGACATTCACCTCGGTCGTCTGCTGGTCACCCAGCCTGTCTTCCCCATTACGAAGCGAGCTCAGAGCTCATAGACCAATCTTCGGGTAGGACTGAGACCACATCAATACATAACACACACCGGGAAAGCGAGGCCACAACCCCCCTAGAGTTATATACATCCCGTACCTATTTACGTACTGCTAGGTGAACAGGGGCCACACAAGAGGCTTGCCCATTTGTCTCGCCGCTTACCGGGACTTGAACCCGACCCTCTCGATTGTGAGTCGAGCATGCTCACCACTACACTACGCGGTGTGTGTGTATCTGTGAGGTAGGTGGCAACACTATGATAGTCAAGGGAGGACATCTGGCACAAGTCAGATTGACAGGGCCAGGGAATGAATTACCCAAGGTCTAGGAGAGGAGGGAGTGACGCATGTAAAGAGTGGGGTGGGTCCCAAAGAGGTGGGAGCAACATAGTGCGGGATATTTACAAGACAGAAGAAAAGGACATCATTTAGCTTAGTTCCCCCTTCATTTCTGCGATGTGCAACATTTAACAGCATTTTGAGCAATATATGTGGCATTTTTAAGCATTTACAAGACGGAATCGCGTAAAAGAAAAAAATTTAAGATATCTCACAATGGCTAAGGATTAATGAAGTGACAGGTTTTATGATGCTTTTTATAGTTTTAGCGACAGATTAACATTTCTACCTTACTGACACAATAGGCACGCCTTTTATCGTGCGTGGCCTCCCTTAAAGGATAAAGTGACACGGGGTTTTGAGTTTTGTTTCATGGTTTTTGTGACAGGTTAACAACATTTCAGTATTACTGAGAGGTAAAACACTTTTAAAAGGTTTTAGTTGAGGCGACTGTTTTTTTTTTTTTTTAAGTGTTCTTTTATGGTTTAGTGACAACAGCATTTCTGCATTACTGACAGAAGAATGACTCCTTCCGTACTGGGATGCGTTTTTTCGGTGAGTTTTGTGTATGATTAGACGATTTTAAGTATATTTACACTAGGAAGGGTCTATGGAGGTAAAAAAAAATTGATGGCCACAGTCTTCACTAAGTTTCTGAAGCTGTATAAAATCACCAAATAGCAAGCAGAATGGACATGAAAACGCATCTTGGTACTGAAGGGATGTGACATATCTGTATGTTGGATTGACAAGGATTTGCAAATGAATGATGTTTAACTAAAATTTGACAGCTATTCAGTGAATTATGGGTAATATTTAAGGTTAAATTCTCAAAAATACCCTTTTACCACTTGTATTATTTTCAGAGAGAGAGAGAGAGAGAGAGAGAGAGAGAGAGAGAGAGAGAGACACCACTATACCACCGCCACCATCAAAACACAATTCTTCCTCCGTCTCCCGCTCCTCTTATCTCCGCCTCTTCCATTACTTACAAAATTAATCACCTTTCAAATTCCTTTCTCCCATCATCCTTCTTTTCCTTACCCTATCTCCGTTCAAGTTGTTTTCTCCCTCCCAAGCTCTCCAACCAAACTATTTACCTCTTTCCTCCCTCCTTCCCCCTCTCACGCGATTGCTGGGAACAAAACGTGAAGAACTTGCCGTAAGAGGGAGAAGTCACCCGCTCATTGACAGGATGTGCGCAGCTTTCATAAATAAGTAAATTTTAGGTACAGTACCAGAATTAGTCGATTAGGGAACTCAAAAGAAAAATAACAGGAGGTATGAGAAGGAGGGAAAGAGTTGGAGGAAGCATGAATGTAGCTGTGGTGAAGGACGAGGTAGAGGAAGATAAATTTTACAGACACAAGCAGGATGGTCAAGTGACGCCACCACTACCACCGGTCCATCACCTTTATGCCTCACTTCAGCCTTCACCACACCAATCCCTGCATATGACAGTCACATATGAACAGCTGATGGCCTACGAAAGACAGAGGAACACACACACACACACACACACTCTCTCTTACCATTTATACAACGAAATACAGAGGAATACAGGAAAACCAGTCAACATATTACACACACACACACACACAGTGTGTTGTGGTTTCAGTCCTACCCGAAAATCGGTCTATGAGCTCTGAGCTCGCTCCGTAATGGGGAAGACTGGCTGGGTAACCAGCAGAAGACCGTGGTGAATTACACACACACACACACTCACCTTATGTCCAATGAGAAACAGGCAATTCACACACACACACACACACACACACACACACTCACCTTATGTCCAATGAGAAACAGGCAATTCACACACACACACACACACACACACACACACACACACACACACACACACACACACACGATGATTAACACAGTAAATCATGGTACATAATGGACGAAGAGAGCCAGAAAGGGAAGGCAGCTGGGAGGCTCCCGCCACTGTGACGTCACGGTCTGGCTCGGCGGGCTGATGACGTCATGGCCCGGCTTGGCAGGTTTTTTTTACGTTACTTAAATCATTTTGAAAATGACCCCTCGAAAAAACGCCGCCTGACCCGAATGCTTTACATATTTTGATTTGGCACAAACTTTAACCAACATCAAAAATATAAAGAGATTCCAAACCCTAGTAATATTAAAGATTTTTCAAAAGAACTATAAATAAAATGTTGGAACCTTGACCCCCTCTTAAGAATATTAAATGTCCGCCCATTATCACTTCAAAGGAACGAAACACACTTTAGTAAATATGAACAGTCTTTTCCAAAACATTTGAATGAGTTATAGCCAAAAATTTATAGTTCACAGAGGAAACAACAAAATTATTATTGGAACATTAACATCGTTAGAAAATAAATATACTCTGCACCAATTACACTAACCAGGAAGGCGAAACATTTTTAAACACATCAACTATTTTTTTCAAACAATACGAACTTGATACTGGCTCAAACAAAAATTTTCCTTTGACGTTCCTAAAAATTTGACGCCAAAATGCGCCCTTATTTGACACAAAAACAACGCCAACAACAACATACAGCACCCCACACAACCACGGAAAACACTTCAAACACAACGAAATACTGGTAGCAAATATTATATCTTACTATTCAGCCCAAATAAACTGTCCAGGAATTAAAGAAAATAGTCCTGGATTTTGGGTAGGGTCGGGTAGGCAACTGGACATATTCAAGATGGCGGCGGGGCTGTGGGAGGGTCGACATCCCCTTGTACCTCACTTAAATCTTCACCCAAATTAAGCCTGGCCATGGCGGGTGTATCTAAACAACTGATATGAAAGCTTATTAACGCGGCTGCATGTTGTGGCATGACATACTTATAATAGTGAGAGATAAGGCTGGAAAAGACTGATAAAAAGGGAAATCTAAGATGGCGGCAGGGTCTGGTGGTGGGTCGGCCCTCCACCTCTATTTCAACAAAAACTTCGCTAAATTTAAACCTGGCCATGGTGGCTGTGATCTGAACAGCTCATATGAAAGGTTAGTGACGCGGCTGCATGTTGAGGCAAGACAGTCCTACAGTAGTGAGAAATATTAAGGGAGGTTATGTTGATATAATAGGGACGGGCCGGCTGCCATCACAATTATTTTGTATTAATAATTGCTAAGTATCAATTAAAAAATGTAATGATTGATCAATATTCTCTGGAAATATCCAAATAATGAAGCGACCAGATCTTTAAAAATTCCACGGGAGGCATTTGATGATTTATCCTGAGTTATCCCTTGGCTGTGACTCGCCTTAAACACTCACTTTGATAACGTAGTCCTGCTTCTGTGGTTCCATGGTTTTGGTCCAGTAATAAGATGATTTGTAGATGTGCAAACACCAACGCATTCTTGTTATTCTGTCACCAAACATTACATACACTCGTAAAATCCCGTACGTGTCACTTCAACCAGAACCGTTTTGTTAAATGTCACTAGAATCGTAAAAACACTCTTAAAATCCCGTGTCAAGTCAACCAGACCTTTAAATGTAGCAATAGCCGCTGACGCACTCAACTCACTCCGCCACCAAAGACTGAACTGACTAGGGTCAATGTGGGCGGTGGGTGTGGGGCCCCCTGGCGCTGCTGTCTGTATCAGTGAAGCAACAGTTCCCATATTAACTAAAACGCAATTGCCATCAAAGTAGTATTGATGCTGCTGTATAGATAGGTAGTACAACTTATCCTATACTTATATTCGTACTAATTGTAATGACATTAGTACAATAGGTATAAAGTAATGTGAATCCTGTTGGTTCCTCACTGTTGAACGCGCATTAACTTTTAGATGATGTTTTGATCTGCTTGTTACTATGAGCTCGTATATTATTAATGTTACAACCACCAAGCAAGCATGATCTATATGTCTGCCTGTCTCTTTCTTCCCATCTGAAATTAAAAAAAAAAAATAAAATAGCTCTATATGATTACTTTTATCCAACTGACGACATCACAAGTCTTGGAACATTAGCTATTCACTTCTAAATACAACAAACTCCAAAGAACGAGTGGTTATGTAATATTTAAGTATTTACAAGATGTGTGCAAGTGTGGTGACGGTTTGTAAATGTGGTGTGTGTGTGTGTGTGTGTGTGTAATTCACCTCGGTCGTCTGCTGGTCACCCAGCCAGTCTTCCCCATTACGGAGCGAGCTCAGAGCTCACAGACCGATCTTCGGGTAGGACTGAGACCACATCACACACAACACACACCGGGAAAGCGAGGCCACAATCCCTCGAGTTACATCCCGTACCTATTCACTGCTAGGTGAACAGGGGCTACATATGAAGAGGCTTACCCATTTGCCTTGCCGCTTGTGTTAGTTGTGGAGTTTTCAGGTGTGTGTGTGTGTGTGTGTGTTTTCACCAAGGCCTATATATATATATATATATATATATATATATATATATATATATATATATATATATATATATATATATATATATAAAATTACGAGTGGTTTAATTTGAATGTGTGTGTGTGTGTGTGTGTTTCACTGTTTGATCTGCTGCAGTCTCTGACGAGACAGCCAGACGTTACCCTACGGAGCGAGCTCAGAGCTCATTATTTCCGATCTTCGGATAGGTCTGGGACCAGACCCAAATACCTCCACCCGGCCGGGGAATCGAACCCCAGTCCTCTGGCTTGTGAAGCCAGCGCTCTAACCACTGAGCTACCGGTGTGTGTGTGTGTGTGTGTGTGTGTGTGTGTGTGTGTGTGTAATTCATCACGGTTGTCTGCTGGTTACCCAGCCAGCCTTCCCCATTACGGAGCCAGCTCAGAACTCATAGATTGATCTTCGGGTAGGACTGATCAAGACCAGAACACATTCCACACACCGGGAAAGCGAGGCCACAATCCCTCACGTTACATCCCGCACCTGCTTGCTACTAGGTGAACACACCCTACACATTACAAGGCTTGCCCATTTGCCTCGCCGCGTCCAGGACCCGAACCAGGGCCTCCTCAGTTGAGCCATGTGCTTACCACCACACGCGGTGTGTGTGTGTGTGTGTGTGTGTGTGTTTCACTGTTTGATCTGCTGCAGTCTCTGACGAGACAGCCAGACGTTACCCTACGGAACGAGCTCAGAGCTCATTATTTCCGATCTTGGGCTAGGCCTGAGACCAGGCACACACCACACACCGGGACAACAAGGTCACAACTCCTCGATTTACATCCCGTACCTACTCACTGCTAGGTGAACACCACCTACACGTCAAAGGAGACACACCCAAATATCTCCACCCGGCCGGGGAATCGAGCCCCGGTCCTCTGGCTTGTGAAGCCAGTGCTCTAACCACTGAGCTATACTGTGTGTGTGTGTGTGAGTGTTGTTGTTGTTGTTGTTGTTGTTGTTGATATTTAGTTGTATAGTGTCAACATGTAGTGTGTGTGTGATATGTGTGATAACGGAAAAAATATAGATAAATAAATCGTGAATTACGCAGATGACTTGAGAGACTGAATTACATGAATTTGCTAAAGAGAATCAAATAAAACATAGAGAATTATATAGACACATTCCCAGCACTAGCTCCTCCAAATAATATCAAACGGATAAAAGAAAAAGCCGAAATAGAAAGATTCCCGAAGCTTCCACGAGGCTGAACAGAAAGTAAACAAGAGAACGCCAAGGGAGACGCGGTGTAACCCAAGGCTTTTTTTATTTTTTTATTTATTTCTCCTGAAGGAACTCACCGAACCACACTCAGGGCACTGCAGGCAAGGCATATCACCCTCATCCTTCAAATGATTCCTTAAAATTCAGATAATAAGTCAGATAACGGGGGATATGGCAAAAGTTTACTGACGTTTGTGAAATTGTCTTGTCGGCTCTCTCTCTCTCTCTCTCTCTCTCTCTCCTTTTTTTCTTCTTCTTCTTCCCTACATGCTGTTATTTTATTTCCTACATTCCCCCATCTAGTTTTTTGCCTCGTATTCAGTTTCCTCCACCATCTCTCTCTCTCTCTCTCTCTCTCTCTCTCTCTCTCTCTCTCTCTCTCTCTCTCTCTCTCTCTCTCTCTCTCTCTCAAAACGATGCTTGTGGTGTGTATTTATGCTATAACTTTTGCATTCATCTGATTTAATGGTCTGTCTTTTATTGTTTTATGTTTTGTTGTTCATAGTGTTCTTGTTTTTTGTTTTTGTTTTTTCACCTGTTATTTTATTGTTCATTGTGTGATTTATTTGTTCTGTCCACCTTAACCCTTTGAATCCCTCCCAGTTGTTGTCATTTAGTCCAGAGGGAGGCAAGTTTGTACAACCCACTATAATGTTTTCAAATGCTTTTAGGTAACAATTGCTTCACTTAGAGGGGTGTGTGTTGTTAGGTTTATGTCTGTAGTGGTTATCCTGAGTGGCAGCAGAGACAAGGACACCATCACTGTGAACACTGCCTTATATCAAACACTTGCTGATATGCAGACAAACACAACAGTCTTTCTCATCTTCTTTTCTCTTGAGCAAAGGACACCATCTCTCCAAACACTGCCTCATACGAAACATTGTGTGATATGCAGACAAACACAACTGTCTTTCTCTTCCTTTCTCTCAAGCCAAGGAAACCGTCGCTACAAACACTTCCTTATACCAAACACTGGATGATATGCAGACAAACCTAACCATCTTTCTCTTCTTTTCTTTTGATCCAAGGAAATTTATTACAAACGCTTTCTTATACCAAGCACTGGATGCTATGGAGACAAATGCAACTGTCTTTCCCTTTTCCTTTCCTCTCTTCTCTTCTTGAGGGCAAAACTAATAGAATCTGATAATTAAGTACTTGTATGAGTTTAGTTTACTGTGATCCTTTTCAAATCCCCTACAGGTGTTCCAGAAGGTGCAACACACAGTCACCAAGATGAGTATGATGACGCCCAGCATTGATCTCAGCTCCTACCGTGACCAGCACTTCAAGGTGTGGGATTAGGTTAGGTTAGGGTCTTGTTAGCCATTTTTCCTCTTTATTTTTGTAAGAGGAGAAAACTGGCCAAGGGCAACAAAAATGTTAAGCAGAAAGGCCCATTTAGATGCCAGTTCCTTAGCAGGTTCAAGAGAGTTAGCCAAAAGAATAGAATGTCTTGAAACCTCCTCTTCAATGAGTTCGGGTCAAAGGAAGATGGAAACACAGAAGCAGATAGGGAGTTCCAGAGTTTAGGTTGTGTTTGGTACAGTGTGTCATGTGGATAGGTTTGTATTGGGTTGAATATGTTGTCTGGTCAAGTTAGATTAATGGATTTAGTTAGATTACATTGGGTTAAGTGTGACAAGATTAGATTAGGTTAGGTTAGGTTAGGTCAGTCTGTAGTGGACCACCTTGCCACACCCTAGAACTAGAGATACAGACAAACAAACACAAGTCAAAGCAGCAACAAAATATTAAAATAATAATAAAAAAAGACTAAAAAGCAACAGGTGTGAATTAATGGCTGATTAATGGTAATGTTCCCTTTCTTCCTTTTCTCCCTGTGGTGTTGTGGTGTTGCAGGGGTCACGGGTGGACCAGGAGCGCATGTTACATAGCACCAGCACCCTGTATGTGGGCAACCTCTCCTTCTACACCACGGAGGAGCAGCTGTATGAGTTGTTTGGCCGTGCTGGTGATGTCAAGAAGATCGTCATGGGGCTGGACAAGTTTAAAAAGACGCCTTGTGGGTTTTGCTTTGTCGAGTACTTCACCAGGTCAGTCAGTCAGGCTTCCATTGGGGTGTGCAGGAAATTAATGTTAGTTTGTTAGTTTGTTGGTCATCATTGAGAGTTAAGAGTTTGACAGTGAAGGTTGGTTTGCGAGAATATTTTTGCTTTTTCACTCTTTTTGGAAGTGGAATGAAGAGAAGTCATTTATTTTATGGGTTTTTCATTGTTATTTTCCCACCACCACCACCACTACTACTACTACTACTACTACTACTACTACTACTACTACTACTACTACTACTACTACTACTACTACTACTTCACCTCCCCCCTTTCCCTAATGCTAACCCTCTTCCTCTCTCTCCCACAAACACAGAGAAGACTCAGAGATGTGTATGCGTTACATCAACGGAACTCGACTGGATGACCGGATTGTGAGGACCGATTGGGACGCTGGATTTGTGGAGGGACGGCAGTATGGAAGGGGCAAGAGTGGAGGCCAGGTGAGAGAGAGAGAGAGAGAGAGAGTGGAGGGAATGGGAAAATTAGTTAGCATATATAAATTTCTTGTCTTTTTTGTGGATATTTTAATGTTTTATTCATGGTATTAGTATGTCATTGGTCACTGGTTCTCTGTTCTACTGGTGTTGTGTTAGCTTTGTGTTGTCTGTCACCCTAGATTGGCTGTGGCTGAAGTTAGATTGTTAGACTTAGAGGAATTGACTATGAAAAAGAGAGAGAGAGAGAGAGAGAGAAGGATTGAAGACAGAAAACTAACTTAAAATTTCAACTATTACTAACCTAACCTTTTATTCATTGCCTGTTAATTTCAAGAGGCTGTAGTTGAAGTTAGGAAGTTAGAGGATGGAGAAACTGACTAAAAAAAGAGGCAGAGAGAGGGTGAAGACACAAAACTAACTTGAAATTGTAACTACCACTAACCTAACCTAAACCAAACACACACACACAAAAAAAAAAAAAAAAAAAACTAATATAAGCTAACCCAAATAAACCTAAACCAAACATAGCATTAAAAAAAGAAAAATAGAATAACTAAGCTAATGTAATTTAAACAAAACCCAAACTGGCCTTAAAAATAAATAGATAAATAAAATGACTGATGCACATCTAAAATGCTAATCCTAACCTGAACTAAGTTTGGAGATAGAAATAATGAAAGTGTAATTGAACAGAACTCAAAAGGAAACAAAAGATACAAATATTGAAAGCATAATAGATGTCGTTTTGTTACTTTGGAAATTGATCGAGAGAAATGTTGAAATCCTGACCTGAATGAATGTCACCTCACCTCCCTCCACCTAACCTAATGTAAGCCAACCTAACCTAACCTAACCTAAATGGATGTCACCTCACCTTCCTCCACCTAACCTAGCTTAAGCCAACCTAGCCTAAATGAATGTCACCTCACCCTCCTCTGCCTAACCTAATGTAAGCCAACCTAACCTGTTTGAATGTCACCTCACCTCCCTCTACCCAACCTAACCTAAACCAATCTACCCTAACCTATTTTAATGTAACCTCACTTTTCTCTACCTAACCTAACCTAATTGAATCTTACCACATCTTCTCCTTCTAACCTAACCTAACCTAATTAAATCTTATCTCATCTTCTACCAATGTAACCTAACCTAACCTCATTGAATCTTACCTCATCTTCTCTTTCTACCTAACCTAATTTAACCTAACTGAATCTCATCTCACCTTCCTTTAACCTAATCTAACCTAACCTAACTGAATCTCATCTCACCTTCCTTTAACCTAATCTAACCTAACCTAACTGAATCTCATCTCAGCTTCTGCCAAACTTAATTAAATTTCACCTCACCTTTCTCTACTTAACCTTACCTTATCTAATTGAATCTCACCTCACCTTCCTACCTTCCCCCACCTAACCTAACTGTACCCGCATTCCATCCACAGGTGAGGGACGAATACAGGACAGATTATGACAGTGGCCGGGGCGGATACGGGAAGATCGTCCAACAGAAGATGCTCCCCAAGCTGACTTAGGACTGGTGGGGCGTGGCGGAGGTGGGACGTAAAGGGTGTGGTGGTGTGGAGATGGGATGTAAGGGGTGTGGTAGAGTGTGACAGAGGGCATGAAGATTTCTAAGATTTTTCTTACTGCTTTATTTACTTCTTGACTAGCTTTGTTTTCTTGAGATTGGGGATTGGAAGAGGTTCAGATTGCATTGGATTAGAAGATAAGATTGTTTGGTGATTGAAAAAGAGGGTGATTTATTTATTTATTTATTTTGATTTTTTTATTTTATTTTGTATTGAAATTAAAAGTTTACCTGTTTTTTTTTTTTTTTCTATTTTTATTATTTATGTAGAGTTGTCGTTTTTTATTTGCAGTTGTCAGAGAAAGATGAATAAGTAAGACAGATAGTTTGGTGACTGAAAGAGAGGATTGTTTTGTATTGAAAGATGAAAAGTTACCCTGTTTTTTATCATTATTATTTTTTTCACTTAGAGTTGTCATAAAGAAAAAAAGTTGAATGAATAAGAAAGATTGATTGATGATTGAAAAAGGATTGTTTTTTCTAATTTTTATTCTTTGTTTTTATTTAGAGTTGTCATAAAGAAAAAATTGAATAAATGTAGTTTGTTGATTGAAAGAGAGGATATTTATGTATTGAAAGATGAAAAGTTAATCTGTTTTTTATCATCATTATTATTATTTTATTTAGAGTCATCAAAAAGAAAAAAGTTGAAGTAATTTTCTTTTCTCTGATTTTGTATTCATTAAAAAAAAAAATAATAATTAGAATTGAAGGAAAGCTTGAGAGAGATATGAATTCTCCAGCTTTTGAAATTTTGCAGGAGGAATAGTGAGCAAGATGGAGAGAGAAAATAACTGTTTACAGGGAAGTGATAAACAATTTTTGAGGCATTAATCACATCTATTGCATTGTGTCAGACAAGAGATGATGTAGACTTGAACCACAAATACCCATGGCAAACTAAAGATAAAAGAACTTTTGAGTTTATGCTGAGTCTGTGAAAAGAAAATGGACTTAGGAATAATGGATTTTGCTGGTGCAGTTGTTAGAGTGTAGTTTTAAATCACAACTATTAACTACCCATAGAAAACTTAAAAATTAGAAAAACAATGCTGATGTTTATGTTAGGTCCTCTGAAAGAATATTGAATTTGGAAGCATTTCTGTTACTGCTGTTTCTGAATTTACTCACTGAAGGTGTTAAAATGTCTAGACCTACAGTGTAACAATTATAGAAGACTAGGGTACTTGAAATGTGAAAGTTTATGTTAAGTTGTCAAGAGAAAATGATGTTAATTATAATTTTTGAAGTGCCCTGTGAACCAAACTCTTCTTTTTTAATCTGATCTCAGAAATCAATAAAGCTTTCATGGTTCTGCTGACTGTGTGGTTTATTATGATGGCACTGTTAGTATTACTTGTCTCAATGCTTGTAGGAGTAGGAAATGTTATGAAGACTTGTTTCAGATTTAGTTAAGGTTGGCTTTGGTTACGTTAGAATCACCTAGATTATATTAGCTTATGTCAGGATTAGAGGAGGTTAGGTTAGGTTAGGTTTGATGGAGTTAGATAATGTTAGGGTAGGTTAGGATCAGTTGGATTATATTACCTTATGTCAGGGTTAAAATAAAGGTTATGTTAGGTTAAGTTTGATGGAGTTAGATAATGTTAGGTTAGGTTAGGATCAGTTGGATTATATTGCCTTATGTCAGGGTTAGGTTAGCTTAGGTTAGGTTTGTGAGGTTAAATTAGGTTAGGTTTCATCAGATTAGGTTAAGTTAGGCTTGGTTACATTGTATTAGGTCAGGTTAGCTTAGATTACGTTAGGTTAGATAAGGTTAAATCAGGTTGTTACGTCAGATCAAGTTTAGTAAAGTTAAGATTTCTTACATTATTATTAGATCAGGTTAACTTAGATTACAATATGTTAGATTACATTCTTGAAAGGGACTCTTGAAACACATGTATGCTCATATAGTATTTATTCATTGATATTAAGTTTACACCATCATTGCAAACACCCCATGGCACAAGTTGACAATAATCAGCATAGTTCACACCAAGCTTCATCAAACACATGAACTAACTACTCACTCCTCAAGTCCCTATCAAGCCCACACTGAACGACATGACTGGATCCCTATACACACTCTAAGATACAGTTTTACTTGAGGTTTGAGTCTAGCTGGCAGGAGCAATGAGAGATGAATGGCATCTCAAGCAAATGTAATAAGTAGTTTTGGATATCAGACAAGAATAAGAGGAGGAATAACAATAAATAATATAGTAACAGTAGTGGTTTATAATAGTAGTAAGGAGGAATATTGGCAAATAATAAGAGTAATTAGCAAAGTTAGGATGGAAAACAAGAATAAGAGGAATATTAGTACCTTTTCTGTTGTTTTATCTACACACACACAAACGCGCACACATATGGAGACGGGGCCACACGAGCATAAAGCCCAGGCCCTGTAAAACTACTAGGTAAATACACATGCACTTAACCCTCACTTACCCTAACCTAAAAGAAGAATATTAATAGTTTTTTTGCTCTTTTATCTTCACTCACACACACACATACACACATAAAGAAATTGATAAGTACTAAAATAAGGCCTTGATTGGAATATGAAGGAGTTGTGTGGACACCCCCATAAAAAGAAACACATAAGGAAATTGGAGAGACTACAAAAAATGGTTACAAGAATGGTTCCAGAATTTAAAGGGATGACATATGAGGAGAGACTAAAGGCTATGGATCTACCAAACCTGGAACAGAGAAGAGAGAAAGGGGATCTGATATAAGTTTATAAATTGATCAATGGAATGGACCAAGTAGATAATGAGTAACTGATCCTGAGAGAAGAATATGACATTCAAAGCACAAGATCGCATAGTAAAATGCCAAGAAAGGGGAGATGTCTGAGAGATGTTAAAAAATATAGTTTCCCACAAAGATGTGTTGAGACTTGGAACAGTTTGAGTGAGGAAGTGGTGTCAGCAAAGAGTGTACATAGTTTTAAAGAAAAATTGGATAAGTGTAGATATGGAGACGGGGCCACACGAGCATAAAGCCCAGGCCCTGTAAATCTACAACTGGGTAAATACATACACACACACACAGTTACAAAAATGCATGCACTGATCCCTCACTTAACCTAACCTAACTAGACCCTCTTGCAATCTATCTATACATATCTCACATACATTGACCTATTACCAAGAAGGGCTGAGTTGAAGTCCTGGGCAAGGCAAATGGGTGTTCCTCTTAATGTGCAAGCAGGTACTGATGTGGGGGTTGTGGCCTTGCTGTCCTGGTGTGTGGCATGTGTGTAGTCTTGTTCCTATATTTAGATCAGTAGGTGAATAACATGCAAATCTATCCTACCCTACCCAACCATAACCTACCATACCCTACCCTAACCTACTATACCCTACCCTAACATAACTTACCCTACCCTAACCTAACCTATCCTACCCTAACAAGACAAATCAAACCCAACCAAGCTAACCTCACCTAACCTAACCTAGCCTAACTCAACCAAACTAACCTAACTTAACCCCTTCAGTACTGGGATGCATTTTTACCATGCTTTTTGGTTATAATTAGAAAATTTTATGTACATTAGGAAAGGTCTTTGGAGGTGAGATGATTAATAGCTAGAGTCTACACTATTTTAATCTTCACATAAGTTTCTGAAGCTGTTTAAAATCACCAAATAGTAAGCAGAATGAATATGGAAACATGTCATGGTACTGAAGAGGTTAACACACTCAGTACACCACTAAACCACCTCACAGCATCACATTCCGCAGCACCACATAGTCCACCACAAATGCTATAGTGAACAGAGCCATTAGCAAGTAGTTAATGATCAGTATGAACTGGTGGGAGGTTATCTGGTCCACCTTGGTTCCACCCTGTTCTGCGTCGTCCTGCAGGCGGATGTAGCGAGATGTGGAGCCTTCTGCCTCGTTGAGTTGTGCCGCACGTGGTCGTCTCTGCTCTTCCACTTCCTCCTCCAGTGTCTCATCCAGGTGGTTGTATGGTGTTCGCTAGAAAGATTGGCTTGTTAGGCTTTTTTCCTTTCTTTTTAACCTCTTCAGTACTGGGATGCATTTTTACTATGTGTTTTGGGTATGATTAGATGATTTTATTTACATTAGGAAGGGTCTATGGAGGTCAGAAGATTATTGGCCAGTGTCTTCACTATTTTAATCCCTATATGAGCTGGATATTTTCATCATGTGTTTTGGGTATGATTAGATGATTTTATTTACATTAGAAAGGGTCTATGGAGGTCAGAAGATCACTGGCCAAAGTCTTCACTATTTTAATCCCCACATGAGTTTCTGAAGCTGTATAAAATCACCAAATCGTAAGCAGAATGAATATGGAAACATGTCCTGGTACTGAGGGGATTAATGTAAGAGGAAAAATCTGGCCACAAGCAACAAAAATGACTAAACAAAAACACCCACTTAGATGCCAGTCCTGGAGCAGGTTCAAGAGAGTTAGCCAAAAGAATGGGATAAATGTCTTACAACCTCCCTCTTCAGTGATTTCAAGTCACAGGCTGTACTAGTATTCTAAAACAGTTTGTTCTCACCACCACTGTTTTCAAAGCCCCTGGAGATGGCTACCTGAATTCTCAAGTGTTTTTTTCTCTTAGTAGTGTAAAATTTTCAAGCTCAAAGTTTTTATCTGAGAGTGATGTTTATTGCTTAAAGGAGAGACATTGTTAGTAAGGTAGATACAGCAACAATAGGACCACAGACATGCACACAAGCAGTTATAGAGAGCAGTGACAAAGTTAGCACCTGATCTAGTAATAGTACAAGGAAAGGCTCTCAGAACTCAACCTCATGGTGGAGTAAAGGAGAGAAAGAAGTGAGCTGATTGCAGTATACAGGGAGATGAAAGGCAGGGAAAAATGGGACAGGAATGATTTAATTTGTGACTCGAGAGACAAGGGGCCATGGAAGGAAGATCAGGAAAGATGACAATAACAGAAGAATTAAGAAAAAACATCTTCCCCCACAGAGTAATAAAAGTATGAAGTTGAATATAGAAAGAAGCAGCCCAGTGTTAGTCAAGAAGTGAATTGAAAGTCAGATGATAACAAGGGATAGAAAGACAGAGCTATATGACATTAGCTTCTTTCCTGTATAAAACTAGGTAGACTACACACACACACACACACAAACACAGAAATGAACAAACCCAACATTCACTAACCCCAGGGGAGGAGCTAGCCTGGGGCACCATATTTCTTAGCCTGGAGGAGGGCACATAGCTCACCAGAGTCCGGGCAAGCTTGGAGGAGGAGGAAGAGCAGCAGGAACCCCAGCAGCAGCAGCAAG
This sequence comes from Portunus trituberculatus, assembly GCF_017591435.1. NCBI lineage: Eukaryota > Metazoa > Arthropoda > Malacostraca > Decapoda > Portunidae > Portunus > Portunus trituberculatus. The sequence goes on along the minus strand of NC_059262.1, from coordinate 3,135,820 downwards.
GACGGGTGGTGAGGAAGATAGTCGCCAGCAAGGACAGGGTAGTCAGAATGATGGAGCCGGAGTAGTAACGCACTGCATGGATGAGAAATAGTAGTAGTTTTAAGCCCTTCAGTACCAGGACGCATTTCCATATTCATTCTGCTTAGTATCTGGTGATTTTCTACAGCTTTAAAAACTTATGTGGAGGATTAGAATAGTGAAGACTGTGGCCATTAATCTTTTGACCTCTATAGACCCTAATGCAAATAAAATTGTCTAATCACACCCAAAAATCAAGGTAAAAATGCATCTCAGTATTGAAGGGGTTAAGGATAGTCATGAAAGTATTAGTTCTGTAGGAGAACGTCTGTTTAAGTGACCAATAGATTATAAATGACACACACAAAAAAAATAAAATAAGTAGAAACTCACCCACTAAAGGAACAGGGCCCCCAGTAGCAGGTAGGATGGCAAACAAGGCAAAGAAGCAGATGATGAGCAGGGCCAGCGAGAAGAGGTGCATCAGCAGGCGGGTCAGGAGGCGCTGCAGGGGGAGCACGTAACTCACCAGCACCACCACCACCACCGCTGCACCAGATAAAGACAAGTTAGGTCAGGTTAGGTTAGGTTTAATTTTTGGGTCACATACTATTACAAAAACCTAACATGTATCAAAATGGATGAAAAAATGTGAAAACTGGTGAACTATTTTGACAACATAGAAGTGATCTTTTTTTTCTTCTTCATGACTCAGGCTAATATTAGTTCATGTTTTCTTAGTGATAGTGTTTAAATATATATATATATATATATATATATATATATATATATATATATATATATATATATATATATATATATATATATATATATATATATATATATATTAATTATGGAAAGCTGGGGATTAAGAAGTGATGTCAGTTTAGGCTATATTTGTGTTTATAGTGTTAGGTGTAGATGATTAAATTGCATCAGGTCAGGTCAGGTCGTTAGGTTAGGTTAGAAGTTTTAATGGCATGTAAGGAAGGTCAATTTAGGTCAGTTTAGCTTAGATTGATTTCCTTCCTTTTATTTGTTATTATTATTATTATTATTATTATTATTATTATCATTATTATCATTTTATCATTTACTTATTTACTATAATTTTCTTAATTTATTTATCTATTTATTTAATTTGTTCATTTTTTATTGTTACTATTCCATTCAATTTTTTTTTTTTTTTTTTTTCAATGAGGACATGTATAGTCGGTCAGTGTCCCTCACCCAGAGTGGTCTGCGTGACATAGGTGGCTTGCGTCCTGGCCTGCCGCTGCACACGAAATACAAAGTCCACCTCTACGTAAGGATTGTGTCCGTCCAGCTTAGTGTAGGTTCTGTTGGCCGAGACGTGCAGCAGCTTCCACCGGTTGTTCTCCTCCAAAGTGTCCGTCATCACCTGCAGGAGTCATTTGGTCACGTGTTATTAGTAACTAGAGGAGGAAGAGGAGGATGGCTCACATTCTAGTGACACATACAGCGCTACAGTCAACATAAGTCATGACGCGTGTTCTATTGGACAAACTTTTTATTTTCAGTATGAAGCGATTGGTAAATAGATATAACGGTTGCATGATCGAGCGGTACTAATTCGCCCGTGTGGAAAGCCTCCAAGCAACTAATCATCGCAAGGCCCGTATCCTAAAACGCTTTGCTCCCTCACCATCACTACTTTCCAAAGGCTCTAGTTGCAGATACTCTGTTTTCAGGGATATGTGTATGGTTCAGGTGATGGATTGGCAAGATTTATAATTTATCATAAGGGGAAACTCTTTAATTTCTGTGGCCTTGGAAAATTGTGGCAAGAGAACAAGGCGTTTCTGAACACGAGCGTAGCGGCACCGTGGCACGTTCAGGCGAGGCGCGATTGAGATGACTCATTGCATCACTACTCAGTCGCGGGCGTGAACCCCGGGAGTGAAACCCCACAGAAGAAAAAAACACTACTCTTGTAAAAGGAACAATAGATTTAGATATTAATTGAATAAGTGAGTAAAAGCCACACAGTTACCCCAGCATGTTGGCCTCCTTGAACCTGCATATCGATCTGGTCCCCGTGGTGTGCCCAAGAGCCGAGGCGGACCAGGCACTCGTGTTCATCCTTGGGCCACTCGCTCAGGTCCATGTCACACCTCACAACGATGTGTGTTGGCGGGAACCAGACGGCATTCCCATCGTAGGTCACCAGCACAGGCACGGAGCCGAAAGGATGCGCATCATATCCTGTGGCGCTGGAGAAAGGATTGCATAAGGAAAAGTTCGTTAGTGTTGGGGTGTTGTGGGAGTTTTCACTATTTTTATTTATTATTTATTTATTTTTTTTTTTGGTGGGGGGGTGGAAACAGTGCTAGTTTCTTTCCATAAGGTTATCTAAAGGTCTTATATATGTTCTGTAGAATTTTCATTGGGATTTGAAATAAAGGAAGAGTCATACGTGTGTGTGTGTGTGTGTGTGTGTGTGTACCTGTTATAGAGTCTGATGTCCGGCAGCCACACGTCCTCGTCATCAAAGTGAATGTTTTTCAAGTTCATGTAGTCCATTGGATTCCACTCCAGTAACTCATCCTTCCAGTACTGAGAGAGAGAGAGAGAGAGAGAGAGAGAGAGAGAGAGAGAGAGAGAGAGAGGTTATATTTATATATTTAATCTGTATCTCAATAACATGTTTTTTTGTTTTGTTTCCGGAGAGAGAGAGAGAGAGAGAGAGAGAGAGAGAGAGAGAGAGAGAGACTTACCATGATACTCCAAGCGTTTAATATAAATTCTTGTTTCTCGTCATCCTGCAAAAAAAAAAAACAATAGTAGTACCTAGTAGTAGTGGTAGTGGTAGTAGTAGTAATAGTAGTAGTAATGATGATGATAATGATAATAATAATAATAATAATAATAATGATAATAATAATAATAATGATAATAATAATAATAATAATAATAATAATAATTCATTCATTTCATCTTAACTTCATATCCTTGACAGTTCATGTATTTACCTATTCATTTTATTGACGTTATTTCATCTGTTCATCATCTTCCCTTCTCTTACCTATTCCCAACCCAACCCAACCCAATCCAACCCAACCCAATGCAACACAACCCCAAGCACAACCCAATCCAACCCAACCCAATACAACACAACTAACACAACCCAACCTAACCCAACCCAACCCAAGCCAACCCAAATCTTGGAATAGGTACTTTACCATATCGATGTTCTTGAGCGACATTGCCATAGTGACGGTGGTGTTGTGGGTATGATCAAGAACAGGGCGTGCATTCTTGTTATATCCCTTTATTTTATCCACGTACAGTCTGTCTATCCAGTTATCCATTTCAGGGAAGTTCTCCTTTGCTATGCTCCTTATAGACGTGTCTGGGAAAGGAAGGAGGAGGAAGGGGAGATAAACATTAGGGTTATAGATCAGAAATTGGTAATGCGTAAAAGGAGAGAGAGAGAGAGAGAGAGAGAGAGAGAGAGAGAGAGAGAGTGTGTAGTTGAAGTTACAGAGATGAAGAATAGAGATGAATGAAGACGAGAGAAATATATGACGAAGAGAAATGAGCAAGAACAATTAATAAGTGCGAGAATGAGAAGAAAAATATGAAGCATATGAAGATAGAGGAAGAAGAGGAAGAGGAGATAATGATGATAATGACGATAATGAGAGAGAGAGAGAGAGAGAGAGAGAGAGAGAGAGAGAGAGAGAGAGAGAGGGCGAAAAGACATGATATAAAAGAATGAATGAGGAAAAATGTCAAAGCAAGAGAAGATAAGGAAGAAGAAGAGGGAGAGGAGGAAATCGCATATTAAAACCACTAATAACATATTAAAAAAAATAGAAAAATCATTATACTATTATACCATTACCAATATCATCGCACCAACCTTGAGGAATTGCCACCACCACCGCCATCACCATTACCACCCCCACCAACGCCACCATTCTAACAGTAAAGTGCATTGTTGAGTACACACACACTTTAAACGCACACACGCACCCACAAAGACACCACTACAATGAAAACACAATAATATTTAAATCGTCTTCTTTTCGCGCTAACTACTTCTTCTCTACGCTTGTTTTCACTGATTTTAGTTAATGCAAATAAACTTCTGCATTTTTAGTTGTATATTACACGTGTATGAGTGTATATATGATCGTATCTTTCCTTGCACTGAGAGAGAGGGAGAGAGATATAGAGGAGGAGAGGACAGAAAGAGAGGGAGAGGGGGAGAGATATTGTACCGTGACTAATAATTTAGATCATATAGAAAGAAGCAACCCCTCTTATTCATCTCCACCATAAAGTTGATAGTCATATCTTTCCGCTTTTACTTCTATGGAGGCGCATGGCAACTTTCACGATATCTGTTATCTCTCCTCGTTATCTGCTAGGATGTTTCTAAAAGTGAAGAGAAGAACATGGCATTTTACATTAACAGAGAGAGAGAGAGAGAGAGAGAGAGAGATTTATCTATTTCGAAACGTATTTTTCTCTTTTTCGTAAGTAGTATTTTCAAATGCCACGCAAATGACCTGTCACATTCCTTTTAGAGTGTCATTATTTATCATCTTTATCTATCTAATTAATACTTCACTGATCAGATACGCTTAGATGTTCAAACTATCACTAGAAGCCCACAAATATCCATGAACACCTTGCCAACTTATTCACTGCAGCCTCTTTATATTGCTAAGCTTATAGAAAAACGTAATTAAAACCATGAAAACCTTGAAATTCCACTAAAATATTCTCTCTCTCTCTCTCTCTCTCTCTCATTAGTTGGGCGTTAACGTGTGTGTGTGTGTGTGTGTGTGTGTGTGTGTGTGTGTGTGTTGCTATATCAATTTTCGTACCCCCTCCCCCCTATTTGTAACTGAGAGGGGGGGATACCAAAGTTCAGCGGAAACGAGGGAGGTCATTTGCACTCTCTCTCTCTCTCTCTCTCTCTCTCTCTGTGTGTGTGTGTGTGTGTGTGTGTGTGTGTGTGTGTGTGTGTGTGCTAGAATAGTAGGCAACCGGACGTAATTTATATGATATGGATAACTGTTGTCACAATTAAGACAAGAGATATCTATATATTTTGCAGATAAATTGAGGTTGCCGACGAGAAGAGACAACAAAATGGAGAACGGACGCATAATTAAGTGTGAGGACAAGGCAAGAGAGGCGAAAGAAAAGATGGCTGGGACATATCAAAGGAATCACGAAGCTATAAACATATGCAGTGGATGCTGAAAATTAATATACATAGCAGAATAAAGACAAAAAATACAATAAAAAGAAATAAAATGTTTATAAATGTAATAAAAAAACGAAATATAAACCAAAATAAGAAGAAAACGAGAAAAATTAAAATGTCGACAAGATAGAGAGGACAGTCCGAAGGTGAGGATGCGACTGGAAGGGGAGGAGTAAAGGCGCCAGTCAGTGGAGGGAGAACCGCCGGAGGGGAGGGATCACAATTACGCTGCTCTGACTTTTATATCACGGGGAGGGCTTTACTGTATTGAAGTGTTTGTGCGTGTGTGTGTGATTTCCTGGACACGTGAGGCAACACTACACCTGACCTGATGATATGAAAGGTGAGGAATAGGAGAGAATGTGATGAAAGAAGGAAGTGGGAGAGAAGGAACATTATTATTATTATTGTTATTCTCGTTCTGTATTAAAAGTAGCAGAGAATTTATATGTTTAGTGAGGTGTGTTGAGGGATAGAGGGGAGGAGAGGGAGAGAGGGAGTGGTGTGGGAGAGTGAGAGGGAGTGGTGTATGTGTGAGAGCGCGAGAGGTATTTCCACCTGCCTACCTTCCTTCCTTCCTCTTCCTTTCTTCCTCTCACCTGCTCCTCACCTGCCCAGCCTAGCACGTGTCTGGTCTGTGTGTGTGTGTGTGTGTGTGTGTGAGAATAAGAAGGGGGGTGGATATGGATGGTTTAAAAGGCGTTAGGTTAGATTAGGTTAAGTGTTGGAAAAATCTTACCAATAGCACCTTATATATTCTTATGTCATCCCTCTCCAGTGTGTAGGACACATTAAGGCCGTCCCTCAAATAAAATCACAAGAAACGTATTGTGCATAAAGTACTTTATCACTAAATGTGAGTATTTTATTGGTAAGATTATCCGGTGTCGGGCCATCTCGGCCCATCGCTGTCTCGGCCCATTTCAAACGCCAACTCGGCCCATTTCAAACGCCAACTCGGCCCACTTACATGACCAAGTCGGACCATTATCTCCACCAACTCGGACCATCTGTTCTACTACTACCCAGTTCAATGTGTGCTACATTTTCCTTTTCAGCTATTAATGGAAGCAGTAATTCAATAGATACACTTGTTATACACCAGCAGGTTTTCTGATATCTGTTCTTGATATGAGAGAAAGAAAGAGATAATGAGAGGGAGGGAGGGACTGGCCGCGGGCCGGCAGCAGAGAGAGAGAGAGAGAGAGAGAGAGAGAGACTGACTGACCGTGGCCCGTCCTTATCTTATCAGGTGTCAGTTATTTTCCCTCCCTCCATTTCCCATATTTCTCTCTCTCTCTCTCTCTCTCTCTCTTCGTTCCTTCCAGAACAACATATTCAAATAACTTTTTCTAGCTCTGAGTCGCAGGTACCTGTCGGATCTTGTCGTGAGTTGACGATCGACCTATATACGTGATACTTGGATTACTGGACGATGGACACCAGCAGATTGGTGCGTGTTTGGTCAAAGCATACGCACAAATAATGACGTAGAGGGATATCACCAAGGAGAGTAAAGCTTTTACCCTTTACTCTCCTTGGATATCACCGACGATTAAATGCTGCTTGGCTCTTTATGTATTGTCTCTTTTCCATGTTTATGAAATTAATTTTGTTCATATGACTGACACTCGTCCACACATACCACTTCTCCACTTAGTGAGAGTGTACAGTGTATTGTGTGTGTGTGTACACATACACAAGCGAACATAAACACACAAACACACGCCGAACCGCCAGTTCGGAAAATTATAATTATAATTGTACTAGTTACAAGAGGGATTTCACACACACAAACACACACACGTGTATCCCCTCCCTCCCTACCGTCAACTGCTGTCAACCCTCCCTTCCTCCCCACCCCCTATCCCTTCCCTCCCCCCTTTCATTAGTAACGTGACGTGTTTGTGATTTTCGCGTGTGTGTGTGTGTGTGTGTGTGTGTGATTTTCGTGTGTGTGTGTGTGTGTGTGTGTGTGTGTGTGTGTGTGTGTGTGTGTGTGTACTAGTTACAAACACACACACACACACACACACACACGTGTACACACCTCCTACCTCCAAACCCTCCCTATCCCCTCCCTCCCTTCCCTCCCTCCTTTCATTAGTAACGTGACGTGATTAAAAAGCGAGGTGGTGGACTGCTTTGGGAAACAGGTTAGATTTCGCCTGCACTTCGACGAAGAAGGACTGGTCACTCAATATGGAGAGTAACTGTTTGGTCTGCGGGAATACCGTGCGCCCTTTACAGGTAAAATGAAATCTAAGTGTATTCTTATAATGTGATAATCACATATTGGTACGCGGATGAAAAACTGTGTGTGCGTGTGTATGTGCATGTGTTTAGAGAGCCTGCAGACTCTTTATTAATGATACTTTTATATTATTTACAGGAGGCGTTGTTATGCGATAGTTGCAATTTGTGGCAACATCGTAAATGTGGAACTGGAATAACTAGGGCCGCATATCGTGCAGCAGTGAGAGAAGGGAGGGAAATTGACTGGATGTGTCACCTGTGCTTCTCCCAAGCAAATGAAATCCCAGTGCCTATCAATGGTGCAAATGAAATCCCAGTGCCTATCAATGGTGCTGTGGCAGCAGGGCACTCTGAAACAGAAAGTCCCAGTGAAATTGTGACATATGAAAAAGTTTGTTCTTCCACACAGAGAGGGCAACATAAACTTATAGATAGTGTCGGGTATTCATACACTGTGAAAAGGAAAACTAACGTTTGTGTACATTGGCGTTGTACTGTAAGAAATAAAACACAACATGCCCTGCAGTAATAAAAGAACATAATAATAATGAGTATATTCGGGGAGAGATGGACCACTGCCATCCACCCGAAGCCTGCCCTGCCCTCTCATCAAAAGTGTCATCCATAGTTAAGACAAAGGCAATGGAAGATGTCTTCCGCCCCGCAGCAGACATAGTAGACGAGGTTCTAAGGGAACACGTGGACCCAAATGTTCCTCTGACTTCACTTCCTGCTCCTATTAACTTGGCGCGTCAAGGAAACCGAAGACGCAGGGCAAACAGACCAGACGAGCCACTTGACCTGAACTTTGACTTAAATGAGGATCACATACCATCAGAGTTTTTAAAATATGATGTTCGTGTAGGTGAAAGGCGCCATTTGATTTTTGCTACTAATGATCAGCTGAAGCTACTTGCAAAGGCAAAACGATGGTATGCTGACGCCACTTTTAAAGTTGTGAGACAGCCCTTCACGCAGCTCTTTAGCATTCATGCATTTGTGCAGCGTGATGGAAATTTTAAACAAGTTCCTCTTTTATTTGCTCTAATGTCAGGAAAACGGAGGAGAGACTATAAGAAAATTCTGGCTAAAACAAAAGAAATCATCGGTGATAGTTTTAAATTAACGGAAATTTTAATTGATTTCGAGGCAAGCGTTTGGCGCGCAATTCCTGAAATCTTCCCAGAGGTTGAGATTCGTGGGTGTGTATTTCATTGGGGCCAAGCCGTATGGAGGAAAATGCAAGAACTTGGCCTTCAGAGTCCTTATACTAATGACGTTGATATGCACAAGTACTTAAGAAAGCTACTTTCTCTGCCATATGTGCCAGCCGAGAACATTGAAGATTTATTCATGAGATTTTACAGGAAAGCCAACGGATCGCCACCACTGCTACAACTTCTTGACTATGTCAGGACAACGTGGATTACCTCAAGCATATGGCCTCCGACTTCTTGGTGCGCATTCCAACGAAGTATACGCACAAACAACGATGTTGAAGGTTGGCACTGCAGACTAAATTTGAAGGCGAGGAAAGGCCAACTAAACTTTTACCTGTTAGTAAAACTTCTACATGATGAAGCCAAGCTGGTCTCCATTCAAGTAAGGTTTTTGTCGGATGGAAAAGTTTTGAGGTACCAGAAAAAAAAGTATCGGAAACAACATGGACAACTTGTGTACCTATGGGAAGAATTCAATAATGGCCAGCGTTCTACCAAGAACTTACTAAGGGCTGTCTCACATCATATTGCAGTTAATCCATAATTTTTAACATTTGATTGCATGTATTTTATTGTTTTTAGTTGTATTTTACTTTTGGTTTCATTTCATTGTTTTTAGTTGTATTTTACTTTTGATTTCATTTCATTGTTTTTAGTTGTATTTTACTTTTGATTTCATTTTACTGTTTTTAGTTGTATTTTACTTTTTTATTTCATATTACTGTTTTTAGTTGTATTTTACTTTTGATTTAATTTTACTGTTTTTAGTTGTATTTCACTTTGTGATTTCATTTTACTGTTTTTAGTTGTATTTTACTTTTGATTTCACTTTACTGTTTTTAGTTGTATTTTACTTTTGATTTAATTTTACTGTTTTTAGTTGTATTTTACTTTGTGATTTCATTTTACTGTTTTTAGTTGTATTTTACTTTTGATTTCATTTTACTGTTTTTAGTTGTATTTTACTTTTGATTTCATTTTACTGTTTTAGTTGTATTTCACTTTTGATTTAATTTTACTGTTTTAGTTGTATTTTACTTTGTGATTTCATTTTACTGTTTTTAGCTGTATTTTACTTTTTTATTTCATTTCACTGTTTTTATGAGTTTTAGCCTTTGTAAGTCTACATATTGTAAGTCTACTATCAATATCAAATATTAGTATCGCTGCTCATTCAGTTTCTGCCACGCTCTTGTCATGAAAAAAAAATGATAGCAATTTCTACATGGGCCGAGTTGGTATTCTAACGGGCCGAGTTGGCGATGGGCCGAGATGCCTAGTTGGCGATGGGCCGAGATGCCGATGGGCCGAGACAGCGATGGGCCGAGTTTGCCTAGGAGCGATTATCCAAGTCTTCTTTCACTAGTTTAGGGTTGCGGTGGTTTTTGTAGAGTTAGGTTAGGTTAGGGTGGGTCTTGTTTCGGCACTGTCCCCAAGAAGCCGTCCCACACGCTCGCCTCGATTCCCGGCTCCCCCTTCGCTGCTCCTCCACCCAGCTGATTTGACGTCACATATATGAAGCCACGCTATTGGTCAACGAGATAGAGAACATGGTAACGAATAAGGCAGCATTTCTCAACCTTTTTACCCTTGTGTAACCCTTAAAATACATGACATGTCTCAAGGAATCCCTGCGCAAAAACAAAATTATATACCATATATTTATCATTTTATGTAACTTTCACTGTTTGATCTGCTGCAGTCTCTGACAAGACAGCCAGACGAGCTCAGAGCTCATTATTTCCGATCTTCGGATAGGCCTGAGACCAGGCACACACCACACACCGGGACAACAAGGTCACAACTCCTCGATTTACATCCCGTACCTACTCACTGCTAGGTGAACAGGGGCTACACGTGAAAGGAGACACACCCAAATATCTCCACCCGGCCGGGAAATCGAAACCCGGTCCTCTGGCTTGTGAAGCCAGCGCTCTAACCACTGTGACATCAAATCAGCTGGGTGGAGAAACTGTGAAGGGGGAGCTGGGAATGGAGGCGAGCGTGCCGGACGGCTTCTTGGGGACAGTGCCCTTGTTTCATTAGGGGAGGGTTGGATTGGGATTAGGTTGGTTTTAGGTTAAGTTGGATTGTGTTTCAGTTAAATTGGGTTAGGTTAGGTTAGGTTGTTTTTGGGTTTAAGGTCAGGTTGTTGGGTTGGGTTGGATTAGGTTTGATTAGGTTGGGTTAGTCTAAATTGAGGTGAGTTAGGTTAGGTTGAGATTGTTTAGGTTGGGTTTAGCTAAGGTTTAGGTTAGGCTAGGTTAAGGATTGGGTTAGGTTGTGTTGGGTTGCTTGACACACGTATAGACAGACAAGTAATCTATGAGCATTTCCATTACAGAGACTTAATGGACAGAGGCAGCACTGAGAGTGAGAGAGAGGGAGTGTGAATGTGTCGCTGTGTCATCATGTGTGGCCTGCCCTGCTGTGGTAGCTGATTGAGGTGAGGTGTGGGTGATGGCGCATCTTATGGTAGTGTTAGTAATGGTTCTCTAATGGTAACTTCTCTTCCTCCTTTTCCTCGCTTCTTTCCTCTTCATCCTTTTCTTGCTATTTTTTATCGTATTTATTTTTTTAATTTTTTCCTATTTTTTATACCACGTCTTATAGTAGTAGTAGTAGTAGTAGCAGTAGTGTTAGAAGCTGTACCTACTTTTGCTTCTACAATAAAACTTTTCTTCCTTTTCTTACTCCTCGTCTTTTTCTCGGCTATGCTCAGTGGACCTTTTTGTTGATTTATATATTTTTTTATTGCCCTTAGCCAGATTTCCTCTCTTACACTTGTATCAGGGCCTCTCTTAAACCTAACCTATATCTCTCTCCAATGGACATGAATTTAAGCATCTTTTATCTCATTATATAAGGGATACCCGTCATCCAGCACCCTTCAAGTCAGCCTCCTCTGTAGTGACTAGCAAACCTGTAGCCTTGTAGCCCCTGAACAGCTGAGAGTAGCTTAGATGATGTTAGACTCAGGGGCGGCACAAGTGAGGCCACTGAGAATATTGATGTTCATATCTGTACTTTGGACTTGCAAAATTGAAGGTGTGCAGAATATTGAAAAGAAGTGCATTAAGCCTAATCTCACATTCTTATTTTGGGTATGGCATTTTCAAGTTTTGCCCTGTGTAGATTTATCTGTCACTATGCCACTGATGGTCACTATAACTCCAGGTGACCAGAAATACCCACAGCAAGGCACAACACCATTAGCATATCAAGAATAACAGAAAAGACTAATAAATGTCAGATGTAAGATCAGTGCACCAGAGACTACCAATAGAAAAAAGAGAAAAGAAAAAAAAAGTACCCATTATCCAGTCTCTCTTTAAGTCATCCTCTGTAGTGACTAGCAACCCATTAACATAAAAAGAAACTAATAAATATCAGGTGTAAGATCAGTGCACCAGAGATTACCAACAGAAAAAAAAAAAAAAAAGGTCCTCATCATTCACTACTATACCTGTAGCCTTGAGCATCAGAGAGTAGCTTAGATGATGCCTGACTGATGATGGTGACTGCCTGCAGGTGACGATGCCCTTCAAGCTCCGCCTCAAGAAGACTCGGCAGTACAATGTGTTGTCTCGCAATGTCCTGGTCATCAGCGTGGAGCTCCTGGATAAGACCACGCTGGAGTGCACCCTCTCCGCTGACTCCACCGGCCAGGACTGCCTCCACAATGTCTGCCAGCGTCTCTCACTCCACCAGGTGAGTCACGGGTGGGGTGGAGGGTTCTGTGGTGTGTGGGGTGGTTAGGTTAGGTTATGTTGGATTAACCCTTTCAGTACTGGGACATATTTTACTTTGAGTTTTGCATATGATTAGATGATTTTATTTACTTGAGGAAGGGTCTATGGAGGTCAGAAGAATAATAGCTAGAGTTTTCACTATTTTAATCCCCATATAAGTTTCTGAAGCTGTATAAAATCACCATATAGTGAGCAGAATAAATGTGAAAACGTGTCATGGAACTGAAGAGGTTAATCCTTTCAATACCGTGACATGTTTCCATATTCATTGTGGTTATTATTTGGTGATTTTATTCAGCTTCAGAAACTTATATGGGGTGGTTGAAATAGTGAAGACTAACCTTTAACCTTCTGACCTCCATGAACCCTACCTAATGTAAATAAAATTGTCTAATCATACACAAAACTTAATGTAAAAATGTGTCCCAGTACTGAAGGGGTTACTAGGCATGCAGATCAGTCAGTTTGTTATACGAGTATTTACCTTTAAAACGGAGAATTTTTCCTTGCACACAATTTCACCAGTCAGCGCACTCCACTGACTAGTTGTACTGAAATTAATTTCTTATTATTTGTACAAGTCACCACTGCATCTGTCAGAATATACCCCTTTATTTGTACATTTCACCACTCCATCTGTCAGAAAATACCTCTTTATTTTTACAAGTCACCACTATATCTGTCTGAAAACACCTCTTTGTACACTTCACTTCTGCATCTGTCAGGAAACCAAGCCTCACAAATGTCCTTATTTACACATTTCACTACAGCATTCTGATATCAACTATTGCACATAATATCACAAACTCCTCAACACTACCCATCACAGCCACACCCTCAGTAATATCCTAAACCCTTGTAAACCTCACATCATACTCACTCTATCACTAACACCCTCACCCTCATACTGTCTTCTTTACCTCACATCACAGCCACACCCTCAATAACATCCCTTACCCACACACTTTCTTCTAAACCTCACATCTTACCCACTCACTGATGTCCTTACCCACAGCCTGACGTCTGTGTATGCATAACCACCTCACATGCCCACACTGTCACATCTTTCCCCACAGCTTGACTTTTAAACCTCAAAACATGCATGACCACCTCTCACTGTCTCACTAACACCCCTCTCTCCTCACAACCTGACTTATAAAACCTCAAAACATGCCTAACCTAACCTAACCATCTCACTAACACATCTCTTTCCACAACCTGACTTCTACACATGCATAACCACCTCTCTCTCTCTCTCTCTCTCACCAATGCCTCCCCCGACAGCCTGAGTTCTTGGGCCTTCGTTACATGAGCAAGAAACCGTACCCAAAGGTGAGATGGGTAGAGCTGGACAGGCCCCTCAAGAAGCAGCTAGACAAGTATGCACAGTCCCCCACCCTGGCCCTGGCTGTGCTCTACTACATTCATGACGTTGCTCTGCTGCAGGATGATGTGACCAGGTGAGGAGACACTGGGAGGATGCAGAAGGAGGGGGAGGAAGAGTGTGTGTGAGACCGAGAGAGAGAGAGAGAGAGAGAGAGTTTTTTTTTTTATAGGTTAGGTTAAGAGAGCTTTGTGAGACTGGAGAAGAGGAAGAATAATCAGAAAAAAATAAAAAGAAAAGTAAATAGGAAAAAATAGAAGAGAAATTAAATAAAGTAAAAATAGATAGAGAACCAGAGAGAGAGAGAGAGAGAAAAAACAGCATTTCAGAATAATAATAAAATAAAAACTCAGAAATTTATGTTCTCACTCGGATAATTAAAACCTTCTTCTTCTTCTTCTTCTTCTTCTTCTTCTTCTTCTTCTTCTTCTTTCCCTGGCAGATCTCACTACTTCCTACAGGTGAAGCAGGATGTTCTGGAGGGGAAACTGCGCTGTAACCATGAACAGGCTGTCCTCCTTGCCTCCTACAGCCTGCAGGGTGAGTGTAGCCTGTGTGTGTGTGTGTGTGTAATTCACTGTTTGATCTGCTGCAGTCTCTGACGAGACAGCCAGACGTTACCCTACGGAACGAGCTCAGAGCTCATTGTTTCCGATCTTCGGATAGGCCTGAGACCAGTGTGTGTGTGTGTGTGTGTGTGTGTGTGTCTATGTATCTGTCAAAATATCTATCAATTAGTCTATCTATCTATCAGTCAGTCAGTTTATTTACCTATCAGTTAGTCTATCTACTAGTTAGTAAGTCTATTGTTCAGTCAGTTAGTCAGTCAGTCAGTCTATCTTTCATTCAGTCAGTCTATCTTTTTTTCAGTCAGTCAATGTATCTTTCTTTCAGTCAATCAGTCAGTCAGTCAATCTTTCTTTCTTTCTTTCATTCATTCATTCATTCAATCAGTCAGTCAATCTATTTATCTATCTATCAATCCGACAGTCAGTCTCTCTATCCATCTATGGCCAGAAAGATGTAAAGAAACAGAAAGACAAGATAAAGGCTATATATAAATCTTTCTCCTCTTCCTTCTCTTATTTGATAGAGAAAGAGAAGAAGCTGATGATTGCTTTATTTTATCTCCTCCTCCTCCTCCTCCTCCTCCTCCTCCTCCTCCTCCTCCTCCTCCTCCTCCTCCTCCTCCTCCTCCTCTTCCTTACAGCTGAGTTTGGGGATCATCAGCCAGACCGCCACACTGCTGAATATCTTAAGGACTTCAAGCTTTTCCCGAAGGTACGTAGTAGTAGTAGTAGTAATAGCATGCATATCTCTCTCTCTCTCTCTCTCTCTCTCTCTCTCTCTCTCTCTCTCTCTCTCTCTCTCTCTCTCTCTCTCTCTCTCTCTCTCATCTCTTTTCTCTCTCCTATCCCCTTTCACTCTCCTTTTGCCCTCTCACACACTCTCTCACCAACCCATCTCTCTGTGCCTTCTCTTACTCCCATCTCTCCCAGCAGCAGATCGGCAGTGAGGGGGAGGTGGGTGCCCTGCTGGAGGCTGTGGTGTGGCAGTACTCATCCCTGCAAGGACTAGCACAGGCCCTCGCTGAGACCTACTACATCCTGGAGGCACAGAGGCTGGATGGATATGGACAGGAAACTTTTATGGCCAGGGTGTGTTACTGTGTTTTGGTGTGTGTTGGAGGATTGTTGATATGGACAGTAGATTTTCATGGCTAGGGTGTAGTGTTGGTGTGTGTATGTGTATGGGTTAGTGGGTTTTGTGGTGTGGGGTGGGTTGGTGTGTATTTTGTGTAGTGTGGGGTGTGTTGTGGTGTGTTGGTGTGAGGTGTGTTGTGTTGAGGTAGTGGTGGGGTGTGTTGTGTGGTGGTGTTTTGGTAGGGTATTTTGGTGTGTTGCAAGGATTTTAGTGCCATGTTGTGAAATGTTTTGCCATCTTCACTTCTTTCAATAGGGTCTAGTTAAAGTGGTGCAGGTTTTAAGGGGTGTTTTTATATTTGTAGTGACAGTTTGACAAGATTCCCTCAGTACTGACTTGGGAAACAGTCTTGCTCTAATTGAAGTGATGCAGGTTTTTAGTAAGGTTATTAGCAGTGTGTTTTTAGTGACAGTATAACATGGTTTGAAGTGATGGAGATTTGTAGTGAGTGTTTTTATGAGTGTAGTAACAGTTTAACAAGATTCCCACAGTACTGACAGAAGACACAGTTGCTCTAATTGAAGTGATAGAAATTTGTAGGAATAATGTTGTGTTTAGTGACAGTTTAACATGACCTTAAGTGATGCAGGTTTTTAGTGACAGTTTAGCAAGATTCCCACAGTACTGACAGGAGAAATGTTCTTGCCCTAATTGAAGTGATGCTGGTTTTTAGAAGAGTAATAACTGGTATGTTTCTAGTGACAGTTTAACATGATTTGAAGTGATGGAGGTTTGTAGTGAGTGTTTTCATGTTTGTAGCGACAGTTTAACAAAATTCCCACATTACTGACAGGAGAACCACTCTTAAGAATTAGGCTAGCCATCTTGGAGACCTTGGAAATTAGTTATGATGAGAGAGTAGAGGTTTTTAGAATAGTGAGGTGAGGAAAAGTAAGGTCAGGTTAAGTTAGGCTAGACTAGGTTAGGTTAGGTTAAGATTGCGTTAAGGTTAGGCTAGGCTTTGTTTGTTTTAAGTTGAGTTGGGTTGGGGTATGTTGAGTTAGGTTAGGTGAGGTGGGGTAAGGTTAGGTTGGGTTGGGTTGGATTGGGTTTATGTAACTGTCTAACTGGAATATGAGACAGTTAAGAGGATGAGAAATGGTATAGGAGGTCTTTAAACTGTTAAGAAATGAAGGGATGAAAGAATATGATTTACTCTCTCTCTCTCTCTCTCTCTCTCTCTCTCTCTCTCTCTCTCTCTCTCTCCCTCTCCCTCTGTGTGCAGGACGAGAGAGGCAGTGAAGTGTACCTGGGCACCTCTTTAATGGGTATTGACGTGCGACCTGCTGCTGGACACACACATGTCTTCTACAGGTGAGTCTTGTCCTCCTCCTCCTCCTCCTCCACCTCCTCCTATAGTATCCTGTTTCTCTTCTCTGTAGCTGGTTAGAAGTAGTTACCAAACAGCCTCGAAAGAACCAAGAGATCTGTTGTTGTTTGACTTTCCTTTGTATTCCTTTGTATTCTTCCTTCTTCTCTTCTTAGTCTTCTTCATATTTTCTTCTTCTTCTTCTTTTGTTCATCTTTTAATCATCCTCCTCTTCCTCTCACTTCTACTGATATTAACTTTCCTTACTTCAGGATGTTATTAACTTTGATATTCTACTACTACTACTACTACTACTACTACTACTACTACTACTACTACTACTACTACTACTACTACTACTACTACTACCAATACAACAACAACAACAATAACAACAACCCCTACTACTACTACTACTACTATTACTACTACTACTTTTACCACTCCTACTACAGCCTCTACTATGTATTCACCACCCATTCACCATCCCACGTTCCCCAGCTAACCATCCCATGCCTCGTCTCGCCCAAACAGGTGGAACGACATAACAAACCTGGTGAACAACAAGAGGAACTTCGGCATAGAGTGTCAGAGAACAGACGAGACAGTTCACTTCACCTTCGACGAGCCTGATGCTGCCAAATATGTGTGGAAGATGTGTGTCAAGCAGGTGTGTGTGTGTGTGTGTGTGTGTGTAGGTTAGGTTAGGTTGGATTAGGTTAGAAAAAGGTTTGTTTTATCTTCAGGTAGATCAGGAAGGCAGTGGCATAGTGGATAAGGTGGTGAGCGTGGGATTGGGCAGACGTCCACGCATAGGTTCGAATCCCACTGCATATCGCCTTAATGCTTTGCCATTTGTGTGTATGCCAGGAAAAAAAATAAATAAAATAAATAAAAGATCTCTTACCAGTCTTTTTTCCTGCCATTGGTCAGCACACCTTCTACAAGCGCAATCAGGAGGTTCTGGAGGGCGGCACTGGACCAGAGACACGCAGCTTGGCCATTCCAGACCTGCAGAGCTCCGTCATGTCCACCAACACCACCGCCAACACCACACAGCTGCACCACCACCACCTCAGCTCCTCTCATGACATGGTAAGGCTGTGGTGAGGCTTGACAGGGTTACAGGGGACAGATTGGGTGGTTACAAGGGTTATTAGTGTGTTTCCCCTGCCAGGACTATCTATAGGGTTGACAGGGAGTGTAGCAAGGGTCATTGGTGTGTTCCCCCTGCCAGGACTGTCTTTGTGGGTTGACAGGAAGTGTAGCAAGGGTCATTGGTGTGTTCCCCCTGCCAGGACTGTCTTGATGGGTTGACAGGGAGTGTAGCAAGGGTCATTGGTGTGTTCCCCCTGTCAGGACTGTATTGATGGGTTGACAGGGAGTGTAGCAAGGGTCATTGGTGTGTTCCCCCTGCCAGGACTGTCTATGGGGTTGACAGGGAGTGTAGCAAGGGTCATTGGTGTGTTTCCCCTGCCAGGACTGTCTTGATGGGTTGACAGGGAGGGTTGCAGGAATCATTGGTGTGTTTACGAGGCCATTAATCATCTGACCTCCATAGACCCTTTCTAATGCAAATAAAATGTCTAATCATGGTGAAAGATGTACCTTAGCATTGAAGGGGTTAAATGTTATCCCTTTCCGAATCTCACAATGTAATACTGCCATTCCCAGCTGGACAGTCGGGGAGGGCTGGGAGAAGTGACATTAAGGAGCTCAGCTGACCAACAAGCCCTGGCCACTTACTCCACCACTCTGCCGCAGTTTGAGCTCTCCTACATCCACCACGTGAGTTAAGAGTTGTCTGCCTCCTTGTCCTGTGTGCTTCAGTGCTTCACTCTCACCGTGACCTGTCTTGTTAAATTGTTACTACAGTCAAAGCAGCCTTGATAACCCCAATGTCTTCCACTACAACTGGGTAAACTTCCACTAGAACCATGAAAATAGCCTTGAAGACCCCTAGTAACTTCCGCTATATCCATGAAAACACCTTTGAAAATCCCAATATCTTCCACTGGAACCTGTTAAACTTCCACTAGAACCACAAAAACACCCTTAAAACCTCCAACAACACACTAGAACCACAAAAACACCCTTGAAAACCCCACTAACTTCCAATAGAACCACAAAAACACCCTTCAAAAACTCAACAACAAACTAGAACCACAAAAACACCCTTAAAAACCTTAATAACTTCTACAGTACCACAAAACACCCTATAACTTCACACCATCACCACACAAACACCCAAACACCTTCTCTACACAATGTTCCCCTTCACTACCTGATCTCACTAGTCCCTCTTCTCTCCTCCAGTCAGCTGAGTCGAGTGGGGGTCACCTGGGATCAGCAGTGGAGTCTACAGGTTCACAGCTGATGACGGACCCTTCCTATGGCCTTCTCTCTCAGTCTGCTTACTCCCTCAACACATCCCACCACCCACAGCAAACCCAGGTGAGAGAGAGAGAGAGAGAAATAGTTAGACAGATAGTTACATAAATGAATACTGAAAGAAGGATCTAAATAAATAAAGAAAGGAAGGAAAGAAAGAGAGAGAGAGAAAGAGAGAAGGAAATGAATGATTAAGTAAACACTAAAAGAAAGAAAGGAAGAAAGAGAAAAAAAGGATAAATCAAAGAGAGAGAGAGAGAGAGAGACAGACAGACAGACAGACCAACAAACCCCAATACTCGCCACATCTCAACCAACATTTTCTCCCCAGGTCGTCCTCGCCACTCACAGCCAAGTATCACAGCAGCAACAGCAAACACAGCAACAGCAACAACAACAGCAGCAGCAGCCTCAGACACCCTCGCAGCAGCAGAACCAGCAGCAGCAGCAGTCGTCACAGCTGCAGCACGAGGCAGCCGGCCAGCAGATCACCCTGTACTCCTCAAATCTCAGTCTTCCGTCCACTAGAGGCAGTTTCAGAAGGTGAGGAGGTGTTGGTGGGCTCTTTATTTTTATTTACAGTGTATTTATGTATATTTTATTTATTTATTTATTTATTTATTTTATTTATACCATGTGGGCTTTTTATGGGAATTTCTGGGCTAAAGGGGATACTTTTTGTGGCACCTCCTATCTCAAAGCCCACCCGCTAGGAAACCATTGCCCTGAGTGAGGAAGCCCAACCTACACTTGGACCGTGGACAGGATTTGAACCCGTACGCTTGGAGACCACTCGGACCCCAAAGCACACATGGTTCCACTGTACCACGGCGGCCCCCTCCAAAAGAAAAAATGATATAAACAAGTTGTGTGTGTGTTTTGTTTATGTCCAGCAGTCTTGTTTATCTCACACTCCCCCATCCCCTCCAGGAGTCTGCTTCCCCAGTACCGGCCGGCCCCTGACTACGAGACGGCCCTGGTGCAGAAATATGGCCCAGGAGTGAACCCAGCCAACATCCGCGCCACTATGCTGTACTCCTCGCAGCCGGAGATCTCTAACTCTCATGTCTTGGAGGGAACGGCACATGAAGGTGTGTGGGTGGTCTCTCTGTCTCTCTTTTTCTTTCTTGTCTCGTCTCGTCTTGTCTTGTCTTGTCTTGTCTTGTCTTTTGTCTTCTCTTCTCTTTTCTTAATTTTTCTTCTCTTCTCTCTTCTCTTCTTTTCTCTTCTCCTCTCCTCTCCTCTCTCTCTCTTCTCTTCTCTTCTCTTCTCTTCTCTCTCTCTCTCTCTCTCTCTCTCTCTCTCTCTCTCTCTCTCTCTCTCTCTCTCTCTCTCTCTCTCTCTCTTTCTCTCTTTTTCCACATTTCATACACTTTTCCTTCTTCTTTTGTCTTTAGATTGTCAAAAATAATTGTCTTGTAATATTTTCTTTTTCTGATTTTTTATTTTGTTATTTCCATCAAGTTCTGCTGACTCTCTTTTTCCATCTCCTGTGTCCTTAGATTACCAAAAAGTAGTGTCTCATGATAATTTTCTTTTAGCTTTTTGTTCCTCTGTGTCCATCAAGTTCTTCCGCTGACGTTCTCTCATCTTCCACATTTCACACACTATTTAATTCTTCTTCTGTGTCCTTAGATTGTCAAAAAGTAGTGTCTCATAATATTTTCTTTTTTTTTTTTTTCTTTTGTTCCTCTGTGTCCATCAAGTTCTTCCGCTGACGTTCTCTCGTCTTCCACATTTCACACACTATTTCATTCTTTTGTATCTCTAGATTGTCAAAAGGTAACTGTCTTGTAATATTTTCTCCTATTTTACCCACATTTCCTTCTGTTACTCACAGTGGCACGTGCATCGGGGGGCCTTGGCAGCTACAGTCACTACAAGGGCTACACAGACCTGTCCCAGCACCCTGACCCTTCCATACCGCAGCTCAGCAGGTCAGCCGGGATCCTTATGCCTGGCCCTCTGCACAACACTTACAGGTGAGTCTCGTGTCAATCTCACACACAAGGTACTGAAGCCTCCTGCCTGGGTGCAAACAGTAGTGGAGGCGCCTCACACTAGTCCTGTCCAGTAGTAGATGTGGGATTGAATGTCTTTGTATCAGCTCACTTTTTTTTGTGTATATTTCTTGTTCTTGTTTGTGTTCTGTTCTTGATGTATCTTCTTGTTTGTATTCTTGTTTTTTTTATATATTCTTGTTTGTATTCTTCTATTCCTGACATATTCTTCTTGTTTGTATGTGTGTGTATGTTGATGTACCTTCTTTTATCTTTCTTTCCATATTTTGATCATGTATTCTTTTCTTGGCGCTGGAGAGAAGGGAAAGAAGCAGATGTATTTGTGGTTGTGAGGATGGAAGAAGATTTGTATTGTTTCTCTGCCTTGTGTGATCTAGTTGCTTGTTTTAAAGTGCTACAGCCTTCACCAGGAGTGTTTTCAAAGGTTACAGTGGTGATTTGTGAAGTTGTCGAGTAGGATTCTAGTTAAATCGTCTCTGAAATCATGAAAACTCCAGTCATTTCCAACAAAACCATGAAAACAACTTTGAAAACTCTGATAACTTTGCCAGAGCCTTTAACCCCATCAGTACCATGACACATTTTCATATTCATTCTGCTTACTGTTTATTGATTTTATTCTGCATTAGAAACTTATATGATGGATTAGAATAGTGAAGACTGGCCATTAATCTTGTGATTTCCACAGATCCTCCTGATGTCAATAAAATGGTCTAATTGTATACAAATCTTAAGGTAAAATTGTATCACAGTATTGAAAGGGTTAAAGCTATCACTAAAACCATGAAAACGTCCTTAAAAACTCCAATAATACCACTAGAATCTTGACAATACACCTGCATACCATGACATCCCTTACAGCTTGTCTAACTGTCACCATCTTTGTTAAACTATCAGTGGAACCATAGACACCATTGAAAACACACCAAAATCACCACAACCTATTGAAGAGTCACCAGAATAAGGCAGTGAATATTTTTTGTCACTGCAGCACTCCAGAACTTGCGTCCCCATCCCGCGGTGAGCTCCTGGAGGAGAGGAGGGAGGGGGCACAGGAGGAGGTGATGTATGGCAAGCCACCTCCACCCTATCCCTACCACAAGCCCTCCAGCAACAGCACACCAGACTTGGCCTCCACTACACAGGTGAGGGGAGGGGCAGCCTGGTGGGTGGTGGGTAGATTGGATGGCAGCTTTGCTGGGAAGTGTTGTCACAATATGATGGAAATATTCACACACACACACACACACACACACACACACACACACACACACACACACACACAGAGTAGCACAAACATTTGGTGTGTGTTAATGTCACTGACTCATTGGTCTGTGTTGGTGCTGGGTGTGTTGCAGGGTGGTGGCCAAAGTCCAGACCTGGCATCACGGCGGCGGGCGCTGCTGACGGCCTCGCTGGGCTGCCTGGGCTCGCCGGACCTGTCTCGCACCTATGAGAACCTAGCCGACCTGAGCGAGGCGGTGGAGAGTCTGCGGCATGAGCTGTCCCGCACCACGGGGGAGGGCAGTGCGGCCTTCCTCCACGCTGCACCCCTTCAACACCACCTACCACAACTCCTGCAATGAGCTGGATGCCATCTACCAGCTTAGCGACGGCCGGGTGTCCATTGCTCCCCCACCCCCGGGACAGTATCCTCCCACCTCACACTATCCACCCTCACAGTTCCCCAGCAGTACCCTGCCGGGGCAGCATCCGGGGCACCCCAGGAGCCCATCTACCAGAACATTGCTGCCCTCAGGACAGAGGATGCCAGGGAGCGCGCCCGCTCTGCCCCAGAGATGGACAATGCAGCCCTGGGTGTGTCTGGCCCTGCCCCGCCCAGCCACCTGCTGGGCCAGCTGCCGGAGGAGGTGCAGAGCAGCCGCAGCCGCACTGTGTCCCAACCAGCCAGGCAGGCGGCCCTGGACACCCAGCTGTATCTTGGGGAGCAGCAGCAGCAGCAGCAACAACAACAGCAGCAACGTGGCCCCATCGAGGCCATCAACGCCACCATGGGCCAGATCCCCATGTTCAGCGCCCAGCAGGAGCTGCGCCACAACCACCACCACCTCCTGCACCTGCAGCAGATGCAGGCACTCTCCATGCAGCAACAGCAGCAGCAGCAACAACAGCAGCTACAACAGCAGCTACAACTACACCAGCAAAAGGAACAGCAGCTACAGCTACAGCAGAAGGAGCAACAACAGCAGCAGCAGCAGCATCTTCAGCTACAAGCACAACAGCAGCAGCAGAAACATGTGCAGCACCAAGTCAACCAGCAGAGGCAGCAGCAGCAACAACAACAACAAATTCAAGAACAGCAGAGACAACAAGAACAACAGAGACAACAACAACAACAACAGCAGCAGCTAAGACAGTCACAGTCACAGCCACAGGCAGCAGCAGCAGGAGGAGGAGGAGGCACAGGGCAGCAGGCGAAGCAGCAGGCAGCACAGCAGGAGTCGAGCAACAGCAGTGGTGGCGGCGAGGCATCGGGCACCAAGCTGTCACCACGCAAGAAGTGGGGCGCCCCGAGTGGCCAGCGTGTGGTGCTGGCGGGGCAGGCGGAGGTGGTGATGCCGTGGGAGACACACGCCCCACACGACAGAGGCAAGCGGCGGCAGGAGGCAGAGGAGTCGTCCCAGGCCAGGAGTCGTGTGCCATCCCTGGACTCCATTCTGGGCTCTGAGTCCAAAACCAAGGCCAGGGAGTCTTCACAGGACCCTCTGGACACCACCACCACCACCACCACCACCCCTTCCTCCAGCAGACAGGCCTCAGCAGGGAGTCGTGGGGCGGAGGGTGGCACGGCAGGAGGGAGTGGGGCCAAGGGTGCCACGCCAGATGTGCTGAGGGGCGCCACACCAAAGGGACCCAAAGACCCCAGGGTAAGACTTGTGTTGCTTTCCACACTGTCTCCTCTCATGTGTTCATCATGTGTGTGCTATCTGTGTATCTTCTCTTTCTCCTCACTTTATTCATCTGTTTTGTTATTATTCCATTCATCCTTCCTACCTTTCCTTCTCCCATCCTTCTCTTCTCTCTCTGTCACTTTTGTTACTGTAAGACAGTAACAAAAAACATTACCACCACCACCACCACTACCAATACCAATATCACAGCCTCAAAACAACCTTAAACAACCTAAAGACAGCCTCAAACACCTTAAAAACACCTTCAAACACTAAAAACAGCCTCAAATAATCTTAAAGCATACTCAAACAGCCTTAAACAGCTTAAAAACAGCCTTAAATAGTCTAAAAACAGCCTTAAACAGTCTAAAGACAGCCTTAAACAACTTAGAAACACCATTTAATCAACCTTAAACACCCCCCAAAAACATCCTAAACATCACTACTACCTCTTCACTCCCATCCATACATCACCATAAACAAAACCACACATACCACCACCACCACTACAGCTCCTACTTCCACTCCTACAGGCGGTGCAGCTAGAGGGACGTCTGGTGAAGGGGGACATCCTGCAGGAGTTTGAGGCCATGCCTAAGATCAAGGCAGGGGCGGACTTCACCACAGCCACCAAGGGGGAGAACAGCGCCAGGAACAGATACAAGGACATCGTGCCCTATGAGGAGAACAGAGTGAAGCTGACACCCACCAAGGACAACAAGAGTGGATACATCAATGCCTCTCATATCACGGTGGGTGTCTGAATGCTGGGTGACTAATTGGTTGACTGATTGATTGATTGAGTGCCCAGAATCACATGTTTAAATAGAAGTGGTGGTGGTTTTTAGGGGTGTTGTGTTGGTTTGTGGATTTTTTTTTTTTTTTTTTTTTTTTCATTTATTGATTTATTTATTTTTATTTTTTTTTTATTTACTTGTTTTTATTTGATTTATTTTTTGTAGTGCAATTTTTTTTTTTTTTTTTTTTTTTTTTTTTTTTTGTGTGTGTGTGTGTGTGTGTGTATGTGTTTTGCTTCTATTGCTCTCCTACTACTACTATTACTACTACAACTGCTGCTACTTCTGTTACTACTACTACTACTACTACTACTACTACAACCAAACCTAACTCATCTTGTCCAGGCAAGCGTCGGGGAGAGCCAGCGTTTCTACATCTGCTGCCAGGGTCCCCTCGCCAACACTGTGGCTCACTTCTGGCAGTGTGTGTGGGAGGCTGATGTGTACCTGGTGGTCATGCTTACCTCAGTCACCGGCGACACAGCCACCAGCAAGAGCTTCCCCTACTGGCCACAGACAGATAATACAAGTGTGGAGTGTGATCAGGTGCGTGCATGTGTGTGTGTGTCTTTATTTTGATTGAGAGATAGTGTGTGTGATGGAGATACAAGTGTGTGTGTGTGTGTGTGTGTGTGTAGAGTTTATGTATCTTTTTGATTGAGAGATAGAGGGTTGCAATGGAGATACAGACTTGGAGATTGACGGATGGTTATTGAAATAGTTAGGTGGATGTTAGAAGAGAGAGAAGGAAGGTTGTGATGGAGATGCAGACTGTAGAGATTGAAAGAGGAATGAATGGCTGTCAGAATAGACAGATGGAACTTAGAAATAGATTAATTGATGTTAAAATAGATAGATAGATGATAAAACAGAAAGAGGGTTACGATGAAGATGGAGACATGTAGATTGATTGAAGGATGGATGTTGACAGATTGATGGTAAAGTTGATAGGTAAATGTTACAAGAAAGAGAATTATGATAGAGACATAGACATAGGGATTGTGGGAAAGATGGATGGTTGTTTAAGTAGAGATGGTAGTTAAAATAGAGCTGTTGAAATAGAGATGGATGATAAAACAGACAGATAGATGTAGCAAGAGAGATAGAGAGAGAGAGAAAGAGAATGGAGACACAGGTAGATTGAAGTAAAGTTGGATAGTTGTTAGAATAGAGATAGATTTTTGAGAGAGAGAGAGAGAGAGAGAAAAAATTATGATTTTACACAAACATAAATTAAAAACAAATACACAGATCAAGATTAAAAGAAAAAAGAAAATAACGAACCCTTCTATTCTCACACGTTCCCTTCACCACAGTTCCGAGTGTATCGCAAGCACAGCACAGTCAGCCGGTCACACATCACCAGTCGCCTGCAGGTTGTCCACATCCCCACACGCAAGAGCCGCAACATCTGGCACCTGCAGTACACAGATTGGGCGGACCACGGCTGCCCTGAGGACCTGTTGGGCTTCATCAGTGAGTCTTTGTGGAGCTGGTGATGCCCTACACTCTTTATTCCTCTACAGATTCACTCCTGTACTTTGTTCTCCTACTTACACACAGATTAATCCCTTTAGTACTGGGACACATTTTTACCTTGAGTTTTGTGTATGATTAGACCATTTTATTGCCATTAGGAAGGCTAGGTAGATGCCCACTGGTGATATCCTATACTTCATTCGTACGTTTTACACTTTTCAGATTAGATGAATATGTATCTTTCTGGCTTGTTCTTGTTATTTTTTTTACCATGTGGGGTTTTTCACGGGAATTTCTGGGCTAAAGGGGATACTTTTTGGGTACCTCCTATCTCAAAGCCCACCCGCTAGGAAACCGTTGCCCCGAGTGAGGAAGCCCAACCTACACTCGCACCGTGGACAGGATTTGAACCCGTGCGCTTGGAGACCCCTCGGACCACAAAGCACACATGGTTCCACTGTACCACGGCGGCCCTTTTGTCTCTATTCACTAGGTTGAGTTGTGTTAGGTTAGGTTAGGTACATGCCCACTGATGACACCCTACACTTCATCACTGCATTTTACACTTCTTATATTAGGTCAGATTTAAATACATACCTTTCCCTGTTTTATTTATTTATTATTATTTTTTTTATTTATGTATTTTTTATGTGTATTTCACCCACTCCACTTTATTCCTGCACTTTATATTCCTTACAGCAGATCAAGTTAGAATATTCACCTTCTCCTCTTTATTCTTACTTTTTTGGTTATCGGGTATATACATTAGGTTAGGTGGACTGATAATTTGGTGCCCCCTGATGACACCTCTTGATATGTACATTCTTTACATTAGGTTAGGTTAGGTTAGGTTAGGTTAGGTAGTGAGTGGGTAAGAGTAACATTTAACTCCTGGTCTATATTCCTCACATTAGGTTAGGTAGATCATTAAACCCCCGCTGATGATGCCCTGACAAGTTAAGCACAATATCCATTATTTAACACTAGCGACACCCTCACTAGTTCATTCCTAACTCTTACCTACACTCCTTCAGCTTAGGACCTCATTTAACACCCCACTGATGACATATTTTTATCTATATTCCTTGCTTTAGGTTAGGTTAGGCAGGCTATCCATTTAACACCCACTAATAACACCCTCTCTATTTTATACACTTACTACACTCTCTTCAGATCAGATTAGCTTAGGACCTCATTCAACACCCCACTGATCTTTTTATATTCCTTGCTTTAGGTTAGGTAGGCAGGCTATCCATTCAACACCCACTAATAACACCCTCTCTCTTTCATGCACTGTTACCTACACTCCTTCAGATCAGGTTAGGACAAGTAGCATTTAACACACCACTGATGCTTCTCCCCTTTCTGCCCCCCTTAGGCTTCCTGGAGGAGCTGTCAACACTGCGCCGCTACACCTACAAGGAGGTGCGAGGCGTGGGGCGCAACCGCAACACTCCCGTCCTGGTGCACTGCTCAGCCGGTGTGGGAAGATCAGGTGTCACCATTCTGTGCGACCTTCTGCTGGAGGCAACGGACCATAACCTGCCGCTGGACCCCCCTAAAGTCCTGCAGCACCTGAGGCAGCAGCGTATGGCCCTTGTGCAGACCATAGCACAGTACAAGTTAGTCTATCAGGTCCTGCTGGCTTACCTCAACAGGGCACGGCTAATTTAGTGAAGGGTGGGGCAGTGCTGAGTGGCCTTGGGGACTCAGATTGCTAGTGAGTTAGGAGTGACGTTGTGGAGAGAGGAAGGCGGAGAGTGAACACCAGGATGCCATATACAACTTGTACTTCATTGCCATCTTATACTGACTCATGCTCACTTATACTCAGACACTCATGCCTTCTAGTACCTGATATCCATGGAGATGTCAGTGTTTTAAAGGCTCATTTCACTTATACTTAGTGCCTTATCAATCTTCCAGCCTCAGACTTCATCCTACCACCTGATATCAGTATTAGGGGCCTTACACTAATACTTACACCTTATACTTACCACCATATCAGTCTCACACCATTATATTCTACCCAAACACATGATAACCTCAAGAATATCAGTATTAGGGGCCTTATGATTCTTCTAATACCTTATATTCACTCCCAAGTCAGTCTCATACTCATATTTACCTGATACTTACTGCATTGTCAATCTTACATCTACATAACTGATAGCAGCTGATAGCCACACCCTTAGATGACCTCAGTGAACGCTGCTTGGTCATCTTTATTTTTGCCAAGTTTTGTTATCATTGCTGTCGTTATCGTGTCGTGTAACTTTTTCTTTCTCTCTCTCTCTCTCTCTCTCTCTCTCTCTCTCTCTCTCTCTCTCTCTCTCTCTCTCTCTCTCTCTCTCTCTCTTTTCCTCTTTTTTTTCCTCTTTCTCTCTCCTGTGTGACTTGTTTGTATTCTCGTGTGTCTGCAGTTAACAGTTTCCTTCCTCCCTTGTTTTTTTTCTACTTATTTTCAGCATTTAATTTCCACTGCAGCTTGTCAAACCATAGATTCACAAAAAACACCCTTGAAAACCCCCAATAACTTCCACTATAACATGTCAAACTAATACATGAAAACACAATATCATCTCTCACTGAACCCTTTTAGTCATGAGGGACAAGAGATACTGTCTAGGAATATACTACTTGATCTCATTCCTCTGCTCTGTTCATGAAATCTTTCTCTCATGGCCCTCCAGTACAGTGCCTTGTGAATCCCTGTGAGCTAAGTGCCAGGCCTTCCCATGCTGACACTGCCTTCCTCTACTTTGAGAGTGATAATTTGTCTTGTTCTTGATCTTTCCCTCATATGTGATACTTGTGCTGTGGGTACTGTTGCTGTTATTGATACTGCTACTACTACTACTTTTACTACTACTACTACTATTGCTACTACTACTACTACTACTACTATGTGATGTTTTCCATTTGTTAGACCTCGCAATATTTAATCCTTTTATCGACCTGTTTAATCTTGACGTCAGAAGAGAAAGCATAACGATGTGTTTCATTCATTACTTAAGAAATTTGTACGTGAATTTTGCTATACTTAATTTACGTTTTTATTTGTATTTTATTTATTTTTTTTTTCTTTTATTTGTGTTCTTATTTCCATTTAAAAAGAGAAAGGGACGGAAATCAAAACCAAATGATGAGCAGTTGTTGTTTTTATGTGTAACTGTGTGTTTGGAAAGCTTCAGGTTTTTATATATACCTTTCAAAAATACTTGAAAAAAAAAAAAAGCCGAAAAAATCAAAGGTGTATCAGATTTGATGTATAACTTTCAAAATACGTAAAAAAAAAAGGAAAAGGGTAAAAAAAAAATATTAAAGATGATAGACTTTTATGTATAGCTTTGAAATACGTCACAAAACATTAAAAAAAGGCATTTGTTTCCTTACGTATAGCTTTCAAAACCCGTGAAAAGAAACACACACACACACATGCACACACTGACAGACACAGGTACTCTACTTTTTAATCTGAGTGTATATCGTAACATACACACACAGGTACACCCTTCATACATACATACACTCATGGTTTTTTATTATTATTTATCTATTTATTTATTTGATTTTATTTTATTTATTATTGTGGCCCCTGGGGAACCTTGGAACGCCACTGCTCATACGCACATGCAGGTAACTCTCGATTTACACGTTAGATGCGTTCAAAGAGGCATTGTGTATTTCAGAATTCATGTAAAACTTGTAATTCTCATAATAAGTATCCCCTTTAGCCCATAAATTCCCGTGAAAAGCCCACATGGTATTAAAAAAAAAAAAGAAAGAAAAAGAAACACTAGATAACAGGGGGATGTGGGATGTGGTCCAAATCGTGTAGAAGCAAACCCAGTCACGCAAATTTGATTAATTATGATATTTTTTTGGTCGCGTATTAACAAAAACGCATAAATTAAACACGCGTAAATCAAGAGCTACCTGTACATACTTCGTTCCTTGACTTGCCATATACACACAGACAAACATATACCGCCTTGAAAACCAAGTGTGTATCGTAACATACATACATACACACATACACCTTTCATACAGAAACTCGTACTATAATACCACACATACACACACACACACTTGGTACACAGACTTATACTTAAAATGCTTCCTGTGGTCCTGGTATGGCTGGTTGGAAAGTTGGCAACCCTGGTGACAACAAGGGTGAAACTGCAATAGTGTAGCAATGAATCGGTCACCCTTATGTTGGTCCTAGCCGGGAGAGGACCTCTGGAGGAGTGACTGTGTGTGTGTGTGTGTGTGTGTGTGTGTGTGTGTGTGTGTGTGTGTTCCCGGCTGGGCAATCATTAGTTCTTACTTTCGCACGAACTCAACAAACGGCAATTACGTTTTATATATCCGTGTAATATTCGTTCGTACGTCTGTCTGTATGTATTACTAGTACACCCATGTTACTATTACTACTGCTACTATTGCTACTACTACTACTTCTACTTCTACTTCTACTCTAGGCAGCGTGTTGATTTGCATTATAAGCATTATGGAGATGTAAGCTAATCTATACTGTGTGTGTGTGTGTGTGTGTGTGCGTGCGTCAAAACAGTCTTGCGTCTAGTACAAATTGTGGTGTTTATGTGTATCTCTCTCTCTCTCTCTCTCTCTCTCTCTCTCTCTCTCTCTCTCTCTCTCTCTCTCTCTCTCTCTCTCTCTCTGTGTGTGTGTGTGTGTGTGTGTGTGTGTGTGTGTGTGTGTGTGAGATGCTCGCTGCAATCTGCTGACTTAGAACAATTTGATGTATTTATAACCAAAGTCTATTTTGGCGGTGAAAATTGTGCATTTTTTATCATTATTATTAAACTGAAAAGATATTTTGTGGGATTTCTTATTATTTGTCCTTTGTGGTTCTTGTTTTTGCTTATATTTTATTGTTTGGTATTTATTTGTTTATTTTGTGGGTTTGTTTGTGTTTGTTTTTATGTTGTATTATCTTTCAGGTCTCTCTCTCTCTCTCTCTCTCTGAATTAGACAAATAAACAAACATGAAAATATAACATGATATATTTGCATACAACCAGATATATATATATATACAAAACACACACACACACACACACACACACTTTAGAAGGCTCTAGGATGGATATACATACTAATACATGGCACCAGCTGGACCATATAACCATACAGCCATACAGAGACAAGCCACACTGTATATTTTCCCCTACCATATAGACAATACAGGGAAACACTATACATTCATACAGCCATACATAGAAGTAACTGTTTTCCTTGCTCTATGTATACATCACCCTATGAGGCCATACATTACAGTAGGGTGACATGGGAAGGGTGAGGCAGGGAGGACATCTTTCCCTATGTATACGTCACCCTGATCCATACATTACAGAAGGGTGATGTGGGTAGGGTGAGGCAGGGGGACTCATACACAAATACACACTCATACACTGCCTCCATAGAACCATAAGATGTATAGATAGTGTTTCCTTAGTTGGTGTTGGTGTGTTAAGATTTGTAACACTGTGTGATCGAAATGCTGAGAGGAATGGGTGAATGTGGTGAAATTGTCTTGGCGTCTTAGCTCATAGAAAAGGAAGAAAGAAAATAAAGAAAAGGAAAAAAGAAAATGAAAGGATAGAAGAAAGAAAAGGAAAGGAAAGGGAAAAGAAAAAAATGAAGAAAAAGAAAAAGAAAAGAAAAATGTCAATAATAAAGCAAGATGAGAAAGACTTATTATTTTATTGTCTTGTCCAAAAAAAAAAAAAAAAATAAGTCAATGAGCGAAATAAGAAAAAACACTTATTTTCTTGTCTTGTCTCAAAAAAGAAGAGAAAAACAAAAACAATCAATAAGTAAGCAAGGTGGGAAAGAAACACCATTATTTCATTTATTTTATTTGTTATAATTTTTTCCTTTTTGGTTTTGTTTTTGGAGTTTTATGCTACAGTAATTGGATTTATTGATATACTTCAGTACATAATATGCTTGCATGCCACACACACACACACACACACACACACATGTACAGTATAGGTGGGATTTACGTATTTGTGGCTAATAATACTCTGATCAATACAAACTTATGTATAGATTAACACACACACACACATTCTGAACACTCACACATTCATACACACACGCACACATATATATACATTTAATACTGAGAGCTACTATATAACTAAAACACACACACACACACACACACACACACACACACACCTGAGAGCTACTATATAACTAAAACACACATACACACACACACACATACATGCACACAATCTTTGGGTATCTCTAGGCTATACAACAAAGTCTCCATAGCTAAACACAACACAACACGCATCAAATCAAAACAAAATACAAGATGCTAATCAATGAAACAAATAATAATAAATAAAAATAATAATAAATAAATAATGAGATGCGAATGTACTCTAAAATACAACTTTCCTTGCCTCACTAAATCCCACAGTAATCATTTGTTTCCCTGTGACAGTTTGCAGTGAGTTCTTTTCTGGGTTTGAAGTTTTTATTCTTGTCATTCTTCTTATTCTTCAGGGAACTTGTTTATTTTTATCCACTTCAGTACAATGATGTGTTTTCCTGTTCTTTCTGCTTACTATTTGGTGATTTTATACAGCTTCAGACACTCATGTAGGGATTGAAAATAGTGAAGACTGTGGCCATTAATCTTCTGACCTTCATAGACCCTTCCTAATGGCAATAAAATCATCTAACCACACCCAAAACTCAAGGCAGAAATGTGCTCCAGTACTGAATGGATTAGAATAGTGAAGACTCTAGCCATTAATCTTCCAACCTCCATAGACCCTTCCTGATGTCAATAAAATAATCTAATCACACCCAAAACTCAAGGTAAAAATGTGTTCCAGTGCTGAAGAGATTTAAATAGTGAAGACTGTAGCCATTAATCTTCTGACCTTCATAGACCCTTCCTGATGTCAATAAAATCGTCTAACTACACCCAAAACTCAAGGCACAAATGCATTCCAGTACTGAAGGGGTTAAGAGAAGGAGGAGAATCTGTGTTATGGTCTCTTTTATCTGTTTGGGAATTTAGTTGAAGATTTTTTGCAATATGGAATGAGAATTATCTATTTATATTTTTTAAAGCCATTTACCCCATACTTTTTAGCTAACTCTTGGACCTGCTCGGGAACTGGCATCTAAGTGGGCCTTTTTTTTTTATTTAGACGTTCTTGTTCCTTGGCCAGATTTTCCCTTACATTAAGAAAAAAACAGTAACACAATGCAATGAAGAAAAAAATGAATAAGAAAAATAAATAAATAAAAACACAACAGCTCTGATTAAACATACAATGCGACAGTGAGCTCAACAAACGTCTTAAACCTGTGAGAGATGCATGGCGTTCTGGGGCCTTGGTCTCTGTGGCAGGGGAGGCAAGGGTCGTGACTGCCCCTCCGCCGTCCACCCTGCCAGACCCATGTGCCGTCCATTAGTTGCCTTGTCATTACCACCCTGCCCTGGGGATTCATAAACTTGCCCTCCCTTCTTCCGGAGACTTGCCCTGCCACACACACCTCGGAAGAACTTCTGCCACAACATTACCTGAAGGACGGAAGATGGAAGGTCTGAGATGTGTGGTTTTCCTTCTTTATTTAGTGGTGGTGGTGTGAGAAGTGTGGTTTTAATCTATATCTAGTGGTGGTGGTGGTGGTGGTGTATGTAAGGAGGAACCAGTGTGTGCTGTAGGCTCTTACTGTGGGTGTGTGGCTAGCTGTGGTGTGTCCCAGCTCCCTGAATCCTGCGGTGTGGTTTTTAAGGGTTCTTTAGGGGTGTTTTAGGGTTATTTAGTGTGTGTGTGTGTGTGGTCCGGTCAGCTCCATGTGGAACTGCCAACCTGCATCCACTCATCCATCCATCCATCCATTTAATCATCCATCTGTCCATCCAATCAACCATGCATCCATCTACTTTACCAACCATCCATCCATCCATTCTACCAACGATCCATTCATCTATCCATCTAGCCACCCACCCAACCATCCATCCATTCCACCATCCATCCCTCCACTGACCGTCTTGGAGGACCAGATCCACATCCCGGAGGTGATGCCCACAACCAGCGACATGAAGATCTTGAGCATGAAGATCTCCACGGAAGGAATGCTCTGCTCCAGTGTGCAATCTGAGAGCAAGAGAGAGGGAGAGGAAGAGGAAGAGGGAGAAGTTAGTTTATATATATACTCCTTGTTTTCTTTTCTTTTCTTTTGTTTTGTCAATATTTCTGATTTAAAATGAATAAAATACCATCTTTAATATAGCCTTCCTCTTCCCACTTACCTGCAGCTCTGACCAACCCAGCCTGGAGGTGACGCGGTGTGCCAGTGCCTCTCTGATACCCTGATGAACACCTGAGGGCCGCCTGCACTGCCACCTCCTCCCAGTGCCACCGCCCCACATACTCATACACATTGCAGGCGATGACACACACAGCAGGAACGGTGTAGAGGACAGAGAAGATTCCTATACGCACCATTAGTTTCTCCAGCTTGGTGATGTTGGTGGTGGTGAGTGGTGAGGAGGTGGACAGAGGGGTGGTGGTGCCTGCAATGTGTGGTGAGGTGTGGGTTAGTTGTGAGGTTAATGGGGTTTGGCTTAGTTGTGGTGGTGGTGGTGTTGGTGGTGGTGGTGTTGCTAGTGATGGTAAAAGAGGAATTGTTTTCTTTATTGTTTATAATTTGTTTTTGTTTTTCTTTTTGTTTTGTGTTTGTGTGTGTGGTTGTATTGAAGAATTATTATTATTATTTTTTATCCATGTCTAATCTTTCTCTTCCTTCTATTCTTCCTCCTCTCCTCTTCCTTTCATCTACCACTCCTTTTTCTCCTGACTTCCAACCCTCCTCCTCCTCTCCTCCTCTTCTTCCTCCTTTCTTCTCCTACCACTCCTCCTCCTCCTCCTTTCTCCTACCACTCTTCCTCTTCCTGCTCATCCTTCTTTCTTCTAACACTCCTCCTCCTTTCTCCTACCACTTCTCTTTCTCCACATCCTCCTCCTCCTTCTCCTCCTCCATCACCCACAAACCACCACCACCACCACCACATCCACAATAAGCCATCCACTTACCCACATCCACCTGGGGTACATCCGCCTCACTCTTGATGGCCCTCCTGATGCGGAACAGTGCCACAAAGCCCAGGGCGATGAACAGAGTGCCAAGGGCCAACAGGGTAGAGAGTGGCACTATGACAAACGCCAGGTGGGCCCAGCGGCGAGACAGCCCAACATAGCACACGCCCACCAGCTCGTCACCATCCACCTGAGTGAGTGAGGTTGTTAGGGGTTGGTTAGGGGTTGTTATGAGGTTGTTATGAGGTTATTAGGGGAGTTGTTCAGGGATTGTTAGGGGATGTTAAGGGTTGGTTAGGGGTTGTTACGAGGTTAGTACCACGCTACACCACACCTAACCTAACCTAGCCTAATCTAACCTAAACCACACCACACCGTACTTAACACCATACACCATACTACACCTAACCTAAGCTACCCTAATCATATCTAACCTAAACCACACCACACCACACCATACCTAATACCATATACCACACTATACCTAACCTAACCTAACTACATTACACCACACCACACCACACCTAAGGTAACACCCACACCACACCTGTTTCAGCGCCAGCACAAGGATGGTGGCGAGGGCAGGCAGACCCCACGCCGTGGCGTGGAAGTAGGATGAGTAGGCCAGCAGTGCCTCAGAGGACCACTTCTTGCCGGCGGAGAGGAACCAGGTGAAGGTGAGGACCAGCCACCAGATCCCCGACGCCAGGCTGAAGTAGTACTGAAGGAGGGGGAGATGGGGACTGGTGAGAGAGAGAGAGAGAGAGAGAGAGAGAGAGAGAGAGAGAGAGAGAGAGAGAGAGAGAGAGAGAGAGAGAGAGAATACACAAAGAAAAATAAATAAAAAGAAAGATTAGCAGAAGAACCACAATAACTAGGCTACACCTTAGAAAAACAATACTGTGTTCAAGCTTGAGGCAGTTAGGCTGAAGAAAGAGATGGCAAGGAAGAGGTCATGTAATAGGGTGGTAGATGAGCGGAAGAAACTCAGTACTGGATCAGGTTGCTAATGGTGAGTCAATAGGGAGCTTGAACCCCTTCAGTACTGGGACACATTTTTTACCTTGAGTTTTGAGTGCCATTAGACCATTTTATTGACTTTAGCAAGGGTCTATGGAGGTCAGAAGATTAATGGCCACAGTCTTCACTATTTTAATCCCTAGGACACATTTTTTACCTTGAGTTTTGTGTACCATTAGACCATTTCATTGACATTAGGAAGGGTCTATGCAGGTCAGAAGAATAATGGTCTGCGTCTTCACTATTTTAATCCCCATGTAAGTTTCTGAAGCTGTATAAAATCACCAAATAGTAACCAGAATGAATTTGGAAACGCTGCATGGTACTTAAAGGTTAAAAGATTAGACCTATGTATGGATGGGGATGATAAGTTGAAATAGGTAGGCATATTCACAGGGAGACTACCACGTGTAGGGCTGATGGATGGACACACACACACACACACACACCTGTAGAATGAAGGTAATAATGCAGCCAGAGGAAAGAAGACCCTGTACTGTGAGATGCACCACACCACTGGATGACCTCTCACACGACAGCACTTCAATGGGCGCCACCAGCCTGTAGGGAAAAGACGGGGAGGAAGAGGTACGGGCGTTAGAAAGGCTACAACATACAGGCTACAGCAGTCCTTAGAGGGAGATGACCTGTCTGGGTATTTAAAGAACGAAAGACATAATAAAAAAAAGAAAAAAACAGACGAGAAAGAAAACAAAACTAAAAAATTAATCAATTAGGAAAAGAAAACAATATCGAGATAGACACGGAAGACTGTAGGACGTGGAATTTGGGTTTATTTATTATTTTATTTACTTTTTATTCTTTTTTTTTATTTGATTTGTTTTCATTGTATTGTTAGAGCCACGAAAGTTAAGTTGGTTATGAATCACGTGTCTTATCATTCTCTAAAGGTTAACAGTGAGAGAGATCGTGTTTATTTGGGGTTAGAATGCAAGCAAGAAGAGTGACACTAGTAGCAGGGACGGTCTACACAACTATACCACAATAACAGTACAGTACAGCAGCGGTAATAATAGTAGTAGTAGTAGTAGTAGTAGTAATAGTAGTAGTAGTAGTAGTAGTAGTAGTAGTGCAGCAGCTTCCTATATATATTTTTTCTTTTTATTTCGCTTTATATCTTTCCCTGCCGCCTCCCTCCCTCCCGCCCGCCCGCGCCAAAAAACACCTCCCCCCCCTTCCCCGTAATATTGTAAGGGAACGAACCGAAAAAGATAAAATATACTTGCAAAAAAGAAAGAAAATGAGGGAAACAGGACTTCTCAACTCTTAATATATTCACACTTAATCTTACCTAACATAACTTAACCCCAAAGACTAGAGGCCACACACACACACACACACACACACCTTGATAAGTAGGCGAGGCAGTAGAGGAGGTAGCAGAGGGAGAGGCAGATGATAGGGCGTTCTGGGTACCTAAACCTTGCGGGCTCCAACCAAAATGTCAGAACTGTGAAGAGAGTCGAGGCGAAGCACAGGCCGGCCCACACCAGCAGCCACACCTACGAGAGAGAGAGAGAGAGAGAGAGAGTCATTAACCATATTTCTTTCATATTTTCTACATTTCTAAAGCTCCGTTAATATTTTTTCTTAAACAATTCTGCATTTTGATTTAAGTTATATATGGAGGAGGAAGAAGAAAAGATGTAGGAGGAGGAGGAAAAGGAAGAAGAGGGGGAGGAGGAGGAGGAGGAGGAAAAGGAAGAAGAAGAAAAGGAGGAGGAGGAAAAGGAAGAAGAGGAAGAGAAGGAGGAGGAGAAGGAAAAGGAAGAAGAGGAAGAGGAGGAGGAGAAGAAGGAAAAGGAAAAATAGGAAGAGGAGGAGGAGGAGGAGGAGAAGAAAAAAAAAAGGAGGAAGAGGAAGAAGAAAATACTAGATTAAAAACACGTAAATCACAAAAATGGCATAAGGAAAAATACTCTCTCTCTCTCTCTCTCTCTCTCTCTCTCTCTCTCTCTCTCACCTCGGCGAAGTGTTTATCCTCTCTTCGAAAGAGCACATCCTTCCCGCACACCGGCGCACACCCACCCACGCCCCCCGCCCCCACCCAGGTCTGGCGGGGCGGGCACAGGCTGGGCTCTGCGAGGTCCTGTGGAGAGAGAGAGAGAGAGAGAGAGAGAGAGATTAAGACCAATAGACATTTAAAACGATAACAACAACAAAACTACACACACACACACACTAAAAAAAAAAAAAAACTAAACAAAACAACAAAACACACACGCACTCACAAAACCCAAGGAAAAAAAATAAATAAATAAAACCGAACCAACAGAATCAGAACCTTTATAAAGCGCGCCAAACCTAACCTTAGCCGGGGGAGGGTAGCGCTGGTCCGGCACGGGGGAGGACGCGGCGGTGGAGGAGGAATTAGAGTCAGGTTCCATGCAGAGTGTCTCGGGGCCTGGGTTGGGCAGACGATTGCAGTCCAGAGCAGCGGGCCAAGAGTAATTGAACTTCCTCAGCACCGGCAGACAGTTCTTCCTTACCTAGAGAGAGAGAGAGAGAGAGAGAGAGAGAAGGGTTGTGGGTTATGAGCGATATGGAAGAGAAAAGTGATGGAATGAAACGGTTGTGGAGAGAGAGAGAGAGAGAGAGAGAGCGCAAGTATTTTTTCAGATACACAAAAAAGGTCGAGACAAGTAGGTGAGAGAGAGAGAGAGAGAGAGAGAGAGAGAGAGAGAGAGAGAGAGGGAGAGAGACAGTAATCCCATTAGAAGACTTACATATGAACGTATTTTTAGGTTTTGCCCTCAATGTAGAGACTCGACAGTACACACACACACACACACACACACACACACACACACACACACACACATTGATTGGACATGTGGAAAAATAGAACAATAAAAATAGAAGGGATTGATTATTTTAGTGAAACAGTACGAGTTTAGTTGAGGACACACACACACACACACACACACACACACACACACACACACACATTCGAAAGATAAAACTCATTCAACTTGTTTTCTTTTAATTTATGTTCTAGAAGTGATAGTGTACTACTACTACTACTACTACTACTACTACTCCTATATATGTGTAGTAGTAGTAGTAAGCGAAACACATCAACATACAAACAGAAAGAGGCTTATAGAAGTAAAGATTATGGTTACGTGAATATAGAGAAAAAAATAACTCTCTCTCTCTCTCTCTCTCTCTCTCTCTCTCTCTCTCTCTCTCTCTCTCTCTCTCTCTCTCACCTCTAGACAGATGGAGCGGCAGGAGGGGATCCCGGCGTCCACCACGGGGGTACACATCGGGGCGTAGAGGGAACACAGGAAGAACCGCAGGTGCTGGCTACACCCTATGTCCACCAGGGGCATGTACTCGTGCACCTGCGGGAGGGTGGTGGTGGTAGTAATAGTAGTAGTAGTAGTAGTAGTAGTAGTAGTAGTAGTAGTAGTTGTTGTTGTTGTTGTTGTTGTTGTTGTAGTAGTAGTAGTAGTAGTGTAGTAGTAGTAGTAGTAGTAGTAGTAGTAGTAGTAGTAGTAGTAGTAGTAGTAGTAGTAGTTGTTGTTGTTGTTGTTGTTGTTGTTGTTGTTGTTGTTGTAGTAGTAGTAGTAGTAGTAGTAGTAGTAGTAGTAGTAGTAGTGGTAAAAGAAGAAAAAGTAGTAACAGTATTAGTAGTAGTAGTAGTAGTAGTAGTGGTTGTGGTGGTGGTAGAAGCACTGGTAGTAGTAGTGGTGGTAGAAGTAGTGGTAGTGTTAGTGATAATGGTATTATTATTATTATTATTATTATTATTATTATTATTATTATTATTATTAGTAGTAGTAGTAGTAGTAGTAATAGTAGTAGTAGTTGTTGTTGTTGTTGTTGTTGTTGTTGTTATTGTAATAGTAGTGGTGGTGGTGGTGGTGGTGGTGGTGCGATGCTACTATGGTATGTGGTCAACCTTTCATCTTGTGATTTACAACAAGAAGATATATTTTTCTTTCGATTCTCA
Organism: Portunus trituberculatus; assembly: GCF_017591435.1. Classification (NCBI taxonomy): domain Eukaryota; kingdom Metazoa; phylum Arthropoda; class Malacostraca; order Decapoda; family Portunidae; genus Portunus; species Portunus trituberculatus. Next base: position 3,095,229 of record NC_059262.1, on the reverse strand, counting down.
AGAGATAGTGAAAAGACTTGTCTTGGTATCGAGGGACTGTCTGGTTAGAGAAGCTGAAACATGAGTGGGATATGTCTGTCTGTTGGAGTGTCAAAGCTCCTGTCCTGACTCAACAGGTGCTGTACAGTACTGTGCAATACGTGGGTGCACCACACTTCATCTCGGTATAGACAGTGTCTCCCTTCCGTGATTTGATCCACTGCTTATTGGCATCAGCTGCTTAGTCTCC
>NC_059262.1:3085000-3090000 GCF_017591435.1 Portunus trituberculatus | reverse complement strand
CTCTCTGTTTAACAAGCTCTTCCCCTCTCGCTCTCACATCACCTCTCTCTGTGTGCATGAGAGAGAGAGAGAGAGAGAGAGAGAGAGAGAGAGAGAGAGAGAGAAACGTATTTTATTTTACCATCTCTCTCTCTCTCTCTCTCTCTCTCTCTCTCTAACCAGTTCTCCTTTTTTTCCATCATTTCCTCTTCATTATTATCTCCCCACGAACTCCCTCTCTCTCTCTCTCTCTCTCTCTCTCTCTCTCTCTCTCTCTCTCTCTCTCTCTCTCTCTCTCTCTCTCTCCTTCCCTTTCAAATCCCTCCTCCCTCCCTACCCCTCTCTCTCTCTCTCTCTCTCTCTCTCTCTCTCTCTCTCTCTCTCTCTCTCTCACCTTGATGGCCGCCTCTCCCTGGCTGAACTGTCCCAACAAATTCGGCATCTTGGTATTATTGTAAGGAATTTCTTGACACATTGGTATTGTTATTCTTTCACATCTTCGGGGGGACGACATGACCCCAAGATCCACCGCCTCTGTTACTCCTATTCCACCCACTCCACCTCCTCCTCCACCGCCTCCACCGCCACCTCCTCCACTCGTCCACAGAAGCATCAGTAAAGGTATCCAGGTGGGTTTTAGTAGCGAGTGGGTGAGTTTGTGGGTGAAATGTTGGGTTTTCATTTTTTTTTTTTTTGGCGGTTTTTCTGGGTGTCAAGGGGCTACGGGTCTATGTTTTTTTTTGCCTTTTATTTTTTCTATTTGATTTTCTTGTTTATGTTGTTTTAGTTATTGTTTTTTGTTTTTTCAGTTGTTTAGGAGGTAAAGGCTTAATTTTTTTCTTTTTCTTTTTCTTTTGTTAGTGTTTTCTTTCTTTTTTTAATGTTTAGGAGCTACAGGCTTATTATTTTATCTATTTTTCTTTTATTTTCTCTCTTGTTTATAGTTTTTTATATTTTTTCCTTTTGTATATTTAGAGCTACGAACGTATTTTTTCTTCTTTTCTTTTCTTTTCTCTTCTTTTCTCTTGTTTATAGTTTTTTTTTTAGTTTTTTGCTTCCTTTTTTTGTATATTTAGGAGCTACGAACGTATTTTTTCTTCTTTTCTTTTCTTTTCTCTATTCTTTATGTTTTTATTATTTTCTTGTTTCTTTTCTAATGTCTAGGAAATGCTGACATATTTTTTCATCTTTTTTTTCTCATTTCTTCATTTTCCTCCCCACTTTTATTAACTGAACGTATTTTTTTCTCTTATTTATGTTCTTTTCACGTTTCTTTTGTGTAGATTTGGAATGTCTTGAGCTATGAATCGATTTTTCTCTAATTTATTTCTCTTATTTCAATTATTTTGTCTTTTTGAGTGTCTGGAGAGTACAAGCTTATTTTTTTTTTCTATATTCCTTGTTTTTTTTCTTTAATGTTACTTTTCTCTTATTTTGACTTGTCTTGATGAGTTACTGTATGTCTTTTGGGTGTCTAGAGGCTGCGAACTTTATATTTTCTTTATTTTGTTGTTATTTCTATTATTATACACTCCTGCAAGAATAAAGTTATCAATCTATCTTATTTTTGTTGTTTTGATGCGCTACTGTTTGTCTTTGGGGTGTCTAGAGGCTGCGAACTTTATATTTTCTTTATTTCTTTTTTTTCTCTTATTTCAGTTGTTTTGATGTCTTTGGGGTGTTTAGAAGCTACGGGCGTGTTTTTTTTTTCTTTTCTTTTCTCTTCTTTTCTTTTTCTTATTTATGTTGTTTTAATTTCTTGTTTTTATTGTTTTTTCTCTAATTTCAGTTGTTTTGATGTCTTTGGGGTGTTTGGGCCACGAGCGTATTTTTTTTTCTTTTTCTTTTCTTTTTTTTCTTCTTTTTCTTATTTATGTTGTTTTAATTTCTTGTTTTTATTGTTTTTTCTCTAATTTCTGTTGTTTTGATGGATTAATTTGTCTTTTTTGGGTGTTTGGGCCACGAGCGTACTTTTTTTTTTCTTTTTCTTTTCTTCTTTTCTTTTTCTTATTTATGTTGTTTTAATTTCTTGTTTTTATTGTTTTTTCTCTAATTTCAGTTGTTTTGATGGATTAATTTGTCTTTTTTGGGTGTTTGGTCCACGAGCGTATTTTTTTTTCTTTTTCTTTTTCTTTTTCTTAGTTACGTTGCTTTAATTTCTTGTTTTTATTTTGCTGTTTTGTTTATTTTAATTCTACTTTGTGTTTTTTTTTATGTTTCTTTATATTTTCTTGTTATTTATTCATTTTCTTCTTTTTTTCGTTCGTTTGTTTTCTGTTTGTGTTTGTTTATATCTAATTTCTGTTTGTTTCTTTCTTTCTTTGTTTTTATTTGCTTTCTCCGTTTGTTTATTCAGTTTTTTTTATCATTATTTTCTTCTTCTCTTTCTTTCTTTCTCTCATTCGCTTCACAATTCTCTCATTTTCTTTGTTTTTTTTTTCTTTTATCATTTTCTTTCCATCTTTCCCTTATTCTTTTCTTTCTTTTCCTTGTTCTCTCCTTCCCTTCTTTATCTTCTCTCTCTCTCTCTCTCTCTCTCTCTCTTCTCTTCTCTCTCTACACTCACACGCATATTAACACCATTACTACTACTACTACTACTACTACTACTACTACACACACACAGACAGACACACGCACGGACACACACGGACACAAGCACGGACACACGCTGGGAGGAAGCGAAGTGTGTGTGTGTGTGTGTGTGTGTGTGCGTGAGAGAGTTTGTCCACACGTCCTCCCCACACACACTCTCAGAAATGACTGGCTCTGTGTGTGTGTGTGTGTGTGTGTGTGTGTGTGTGTGTGTGAATGGTGGAGGTTAGGTTAAGGGAGGGAGAGGGAGGGACGGAGGGAGGGACGGTGGGTGGGTAGGTAGGGTAGGAAGGGTAGGGTGAGAGAGAGAGAGAGAGAGAGAGAGAGAGAGAGAGAGAGAGTTTCTCTCTCTCTCTCTCTCTCTACTACTACTACTACTACTACTACTACTACTACTACTACTACTACTACTACTACTACTACTACTACTACTACTGCTGCTGCTGCTGCTTACTATTTACTTCTTCTTCTTCTTCTTCTTCTTCTTCTTCTTCTCTTCCTCCCCCTCCTCCTCCTCCTCCTCCTCCTCCTCTTCCTCCCCTTCCTCCTCCTCCTCCTCCTCCAAGTTATCATGTCCATTTGTTTCACTTGAGAGAGAGAGAGAGAGAGAGAGAGAGAGAGAGAGAGAGAGAGAGAGAGAGAATGAACATGTTTTTGCATAATTTTGTAATTTTCTAATTCTGCCCCTCCTCCTCCTCCTCCTCCTCCTCCTCCTCCTCCTCTCCTCCTCCTCCTCCTCCTTCTACAGTCCTACTCTAATACAGAAGCCGTATATAAGATAACTCTCTCTCTCTCTCTCTCTCTCTCTCTCTCTCTCTCTCTCTCTCTCTCTCTCTCTCTCTCTCTCTCTCTCTCTCTCTCTCTCTCTCTCTCTCTCTCTCTCTCTCTCTCTTATCGTTATCAGCCGTTGCTCTCTCTCTCTCTCTCTCTCTCTCTCTCTCTCTCTCTCTCTCTCTCTCTCTCTCTCTCTCTCTCTCTCTCTCTCTCTCTCTCTCTCTCTCTCTCTCTCTCTCTCTCTCTCTCTCTTATCTGTGATTTATGAGAGAGAGAGAGAGAGAGAGAGAGAGAGAGAGAGAGAGAGAGAGAGAGAGAGTGAGTGAGTGAAAGTTATTTTTATCTTATTTTAAAATTTCTTTTATTTTTTTTTAGGCTTCCTCTTCCTCCTCCTCCTCCTCTTCCTCCTCCTCCTCCTCCTCCTCCTCCTCCTCCTCCTCCTCCTCTTCCTCCTTCTCTTGTCAGGATTAAACTGCTTTATTCTTTTTTTCCTCCCTTCTCCGGTGACAGACAAGCCGCCTCCCCCCCTCTCTCTCTCTCTCTCTCTCTCTCTCTCTCTCTCTCTCTCTCTCTCTCTCTCCTCGTATTTCTACACCACCCAAACCTATTTCACAAAACCTTCCACTTACTCGCTATTTTCTCGACCCACAGCTGTCTTGCGGGTGTGTGAGGGTGCGCGGGTGGTAGCTTATTGTTTTAGCGTGCGTTTGAGTGCAGTGTGCGTGCGGGGGAGTGCGTGAGAGAGTCGTAAAGTGCGTGTGAAATGAGCCCTTTTTTTTCCTTTCTTCATACTTGAATGGCGAATAAACTTTTCACCAGTTTTATTCACCATATCTCCTTTTTGGCTCACTCTTAGCGACCGCGGGTTTCAGGGAGCTGGTTTAATCTATTAGCGTGCGTTTGAGTGCAGTGTGCGTGCGGGGGAGTGCGTGAGAGAGCCATAAAGTGCGTGTGAATAACAACCTCTCACATTCTTTTCTCAATCGCCACTTTGTAAGCGTCATCTTTTTTTTCATTTTTCTTCGCATTTCGCTCACTCCCAGCTGTCGTGCGTTGCGTGGGAGTTAGATAAATGCCTTAGCGTGCGTTTGAGTGCGGGGAGGTCATTGGGCAGTGCGTGGGAGAGGCGTGGCGTGCGTGTAAAGAGGTGCGTGTGTGACTGTGTGTGTGGTGTTGTGGAGCAAATCTAGAAGAATGTTGAACGGTTTTCTGTGACAATCCCAGACAGAGAGAGAGAGAGAGAGAGAGAGAGAGAGAGAGAGAGTCATGATAGCAAAATACATTTCCTATATGATAACAACAACAACAACAATAATAATGATAATAATAATAATAATAATAATAATAATAATAATAATAATAATAATAATAATAATAATAATAATAGAACCACAGCCCCACAGCCACACACCTCACAGCCACACACACCACAGCCACACACACCACACCCTGACACATCCCACACCACACAACACACCCCGACACACCACACACCACACAACACAGCCCCACAGCCACACACCACAGGCCTATACACACCTCACAGCCTACAGCCCCACAGCCCGCCACAGGTCACAGGTAGAGAGAGTGACTGCTAATTCTGTGGTGTGTGTGTGTGTGTGTGTGTGTGTGTGTGTGTGTGTGTGTGTGTG